>NC_021164.2:2410867-2435292 GCF_000331145.2 Cicer arietinum
GCCTTGTAATCTTTCTTCTTATCTTCCTTGAATTTCGCTTCTTGAGCTGCTGTAGCCTCTTTACCAAGAGGAGTAATGCCATCGGTAATCATATCAAGAACATCTTGATATCCAAACAAAACTTTCATTTGTTTGTGCCATTTGTCATAATTCTTCGAATCAAGAATCGAAAGGTTGGTAGGAATTTTGTCATTGGAAACGGACATGATTGCAGCGGAATTGGATCTGAACCTTGCTCTGATACCAGATGTTGGAACACTATCAAGAATTGAGGGTGAATCAATGGTGAAAATTGATAATTGAAATTGTGGTGTTTTAGAAAATGATGGAGAAAGGAGAGAAGTTATGGAAGAGAGTTATTTTCTGAATTTCCTTATGTATTTCATAATGGCATTAGTCTCAAAACATTACACACAAAGTTATTTATATGGGTACAAATGTGGAACCACTTAACTTGGCCAAAAAACTAACATTTAAATTATTTACAACTTCTAATAAAAAGAACCTACAATCAGACCCGTAATCCACATGCAATAATGTGAAAACAGTTCTAGGAAAATAACTCGCTGTTTTCCAAAAATAATTCTCTTTAATTCTAGATGGGTTGTAGAAGATGCCTACCCTATCAACTCTTAGTTTCTTTTGTCTTTTATGCTCTGTTTCAGATTTGGAGATTTCTCAATTTGCTCCTTATCTTTCTTTAGTACTGTTTTGGTTGATTACTGGAGATTGAGAGGAGAAAATGGACATGCAAGGGGTTGGGGCAGAGGTAGAAGACTTGAGTGAGTTATTGTCTTTGAAGGGTTATGGAAAGAAGAGGAAAATTGATGAATAAGGGAGAAGATAACAATAACTGGTGTTGGTGTTTTCAGAATATTTTTCCTATTTTGTCCTAAGTTAGATTCTAATGATTCTGTCCTAGTTTAGATATTTCATCACGTCTGACATGTGCGGTAATTAAAGATTGAAGAAGTAGTTTTATGAAATAGAAAAATATAATGCAACAGTTTGTTTATATAAAAAGATATAATTTGGTGAGAGGGGTAAGTCGGTAATAATTTTATAAAAGAAGCCATTACTATCAGTTACATAAACCACATATGTTATTTGAGTTATTCACTCTCTATTCACTTGCTACAAACATGGGTGTAGCAATAGAAATTAGTCTCATTAAACAACTTTTACATCTTCTAATAATCAAACAATCAACTTTTATTTGCTAACAGTATCCCTGATAGTTGGTAGTGATAAATTAGAAGTATGTTTTCATTAATCTTCTACTACTAACAAATTGCATCCCAAATACACCAACTAGAGAATGAAAAAAATAAAATGAATAGTAGCAAGAACTAAATCACCCAATTTAATTCAATCACTACCAAATAATATAGTAAATTAGAAAATCATAATGCACACTTAGTTTAATTTAAACAATTACCTTAGTAATCAGAAGTTAGATCAAAAGATAAATAAACAATTATTTCAATTAGAATTTGAATTCAGGTCCACGTGACTAGTTCATTCTCAATTGAAACTCATTTGCTTGAGTCCAATAATTGGATTTAAATATGAATTTGGTCCCTATTAAATGTACCATTTTGTGCTTTTGCAAATATATCATAATTAACTTTTTGTCCATATTATTTTGCTGTAATTCCTGCAAAATTTATTCATATTGAAATCGATCCTCTATAATATTCATATTTATTTTAATCCTTGCCTAACTTACATTTGGAGGTTCTAAAATCAAATATTGACATCTTACACTAATTTTAGTGACCAATTCCAATCTAAACAGATTTTGCAACAACTAAAATAAAATAACAGGATTTTAAACAAATTGTTATGTATTTGCAAACACAAAAAACCGATAAAGAAATTTACATATCTAAAAACAAATAACATTATATTTGTATGGATCAAATATATATTTAAACAAATTAAATTTCAAATTCCATATCTCATTTTACTTATCTCTTTGTGGAATTCCAAAAGATTAAAAAGTCAATGGATTACCTCTAGCGACCATGGTTTCTCAAACTTTTCAGCACATCTTTTTTGCCGGTGAGTTGCATGACCAAACCTTTCAATGGAAAAAAAAAAAATTCATACATCATGGTTATGTATAATTAATGCAATAGAACACAAATTCAAACATTTAGTAATTTGATTCATCTAATAAAATAAAGGGTAGCATAAAGCAGTGGAATAAATATGCAAAGATTCCACATTTATTAATCCTTGTTACTTCGATTCATCTAAAAAATAAGAGTAGCTTAAAAGCAGTAGAATAAATATGCAACACTTGTAGCTTTGATTAATAAAAAATTGAAAATAAAGGGTAGTTGAAGTCAAATTTTATATGATACAACTTCAAAATCAACCATCTAAGTTTCCCCTATGTAATTGACATGATTTCATTATGCAATGGTGCAAAACAGATTGAATCATGATCATATACATTCATAATTTCCCAATTTATGTCATTGATATAGGAAATAATAACACATAGGGTTCAAAACTGAAGACATAACTCAACTGATTTGGCTGAAACACATAATGGATGCACAAATTCTTTTCATAAACAAAAATGTTTCATGGACACCTACTTTTTTTGTATATCTAGTTAATTGCGTGCAAAAATATGGTTATTTCACTTGAGTAGATGGTTAATTTAGATCACGTTAAATATTGTGGTTAATCATATAGTTGAATTAACCATATTTTTTGCCGTGAATTAAATTAACCATATTTTTGTATGTGATTAACCAGGTGTTATATGGATGTACAAAAAAGTGGATGTACATGTATTATTACTAATCCATAAAAGGACATAAGCAACATAAGGTTCATTGTTTAAATTTAATTATTACCATTGGTATAATCGCGACAATCATTAAGACCAATCCTCAAACTTGTTTCCCATTTTTTGTTGAATTGACTTGCTATTTCCACAGCATTTGCTTCTGCATATCCAACCAACCAGCATTTGTTTTGCGGCATCCTTTTTAAATTCCTCTCAAGAACAACTCCTGGGAATATGAACAGAGTTGATGATTTAAATAAAGTGAAAAATCCAATTAGAAAGTTCAAAAGCCATACATAAATCCCAAATTTGTCAAATTCAAGATGTTGAGGCTCCTACTCCTCCAATAATAAATCATGAGAGCAAACTATGTCATATATTTTGCATTTTTATTCTTTTAAACTGGAGCTGTTGTTAGAATATCAGATTGTTGTAAGAATAACAACTCCGGTTCAAAAGATTAAAAATATGAAAATAATGCAAATACAGAATAGTTACAATAGTTCGATCACATAGTTCGACCAATTGCATTTACATCTCCGACAGCAGAACAATTACAATACCGTTCTCTCGCTCGAGCGACCTGTTCGTTTATCACTAAATATGAGCCATATCTAACAAAATGTTCAAAAAGCGCGTCAACGAAGAACCAAACACATTTTCAATATTTGATACCTTATAGAAGAAGTTAACTTTATGAAGACTAGTATATAATATATTCACCTGGCACTGTTCTACCACACAAGGCTGCTAGTGCCACATATATATCTTCAGGATCTTTTGGTTGAAAATCAAAAACCAGAACCTGGAAAAACCATTGTCACCATGATTTTCAAAAAACTTGAATTCTAGATTGAAATAGGTAAGGGCGTTAAATTGCATTGATAGGTTATATGAAATTCCTAAAACAGAAAAAGTTCAAAAATTTCTATTCCCAATTCCCAACAAGCAGTAAATGTAGAGGTGTTTGGGAGAACACCAAGGGTAACAACAAACTAATGACCAGAGCTACCAAGAGACCTTTACACCACATATCCATCCAAAACATTAAGGCATTAGGTTAGGTATACGGTTCATCTCTCTTATATATCATTCATTTAGCTCATTCACAGTCGATATGAGACTGCCATTCACATTTGAATACCAACAATTGTGAATTCCCCACGTCATTCATTATACTAGTACCATCGCTACCAACCAATAGAACACGTTTCATGACCACATGCCACGAATACTTTTCGATACAATACACCGTGGTTCACTCCCGCTCTCCCACTAAGCCGAACCGAGGCTTTGATACAACTTGTTAGGGTGATCTAAAGAACACCGAGACTTTGACACTACATCTCCAACCAAAACCTTAATGAGGTGTCAAGATCTCTTAGTGATCCTGGTCATTAGTCCTTGTTTCTCTTGCTACTCTCCCAGACTCCCTGGCAAGAAATTAATCAAATTTCAAAAAGACTAACACAAAAAAAGATAGTGGAGATTTTACATACAAACCATAACAATAACCCTAAATATATATTTAGCACATTCATGAATTGGCAGGGTAATAAATACTAGGCATAAAACATAAGAGAGGAAGGAATAGGATAGTAGAAACCTGAGAATGAAGAGGATGTGAGGATGGTTTGATGATGACCATGTAATGCTGCAAATCCCATAAATTAAGGGAGTAAGCAGCAGACATAAGCAACTGGGGTGGTCCCTTTTTAGCCCTTAGAGGCATTGCTGCTACATAAACTTCTTCTCTACCTCTTACCATTGCTATGTTTGATAGCAGGGATGACATTTCTCTGTCACTCAAAATAACTCAAAGGGACCAACAAAACCAATTTTTTCTACAGTTAGAATTTCTCAACTTTATCCAATCCTGCTTATGTAAGAGAAACTACTGGTTGAAATTGCATGTTGTGCATATAAAATACATGGAACCTTAGGTACCGTTTACTTTCTGAAACTGTGCAAGAACTAGCTAACTGAATGTCAAGAACCAATCCATAGACCAAATCAAGCAGAATTTTCTCCTAAGCTATGTAGGATTTACACTTCGGTTTGAATGTGTATCCGGTGTCCGACACGTTGTCCTACAGAGGTATAACATCGACACATATAGTTACATTCAATTTCTAAAATTATTATCTGGATCAGTGTGTCAGTGTAAGTGTCGTGTATAGTCTCATGTTTATCTATGCATCTATCTTTGATAGCTCCTAAGGTAGAAATGTTGAATATCATTCTCTCCTTCCTTTTGAAAAAAGGATACTTCAAAATCATTAATCTAAACTCTAAAGCTTAATCCTACTTCTACAATAGTTGTTTACACAGATTTTTGCATATTGAATTTTTCTCACACACATGATTCAATGAAATCAAATGCGAAACTGAAATCAAAAGATATGGTCACATATAGCACTATGAAATGTTGAAATAATAAAAGAGAGGGTAATAATAATTTAATTTAGCTTTAAATTTACCTTTTTTGGGGGTTGAATTCAATGGTGGAGTTTGTGGGTCTTCAAATACTCCCTTATCTTCAAATGGGAGTTTATGCATTTTGGAAGGTGGAAATTACTTTATTATATATCTAAATAAATTATATATTTATATCATTTTATATTGAAGTGTTTATTATAAACAAAAATAACTAAATTAAATATTTATCAATGTATTTGATATCAGAAAAAATTTAAGTGCATTCTCAAGAATATCTATCGTAATGCTATAAACATGTTTAATGAGAATTAAAAAGTTATTGAAAATAAAATGTATATTAATTAAATGATATGTTAGAAAATAAGTTTTATTTATGGTGTGCACATGTGAGTTAAGTGTTGAATAGTGTACAGTGGTAAATTTTTAAGTCCTACAAAATGTAACGTACACCTACCACATCAAATATACTATTTTAATTTTTTTAAAACCACAATATGGGTATTCACTTGAATCTGTCCTAATTTAGATGGAGAAATTTATTTTGATTGCGTATGAATTTTTTTCGAAATTAAAACTTAGGAGTAGAGACGGATTTTGGTGTATTGATATTCACCTGCGTCCAAACTTGTTCCGCTACTAATATTCTTGTCATTTTTTAATTTTATATACATGCATACATTCAATATATTTAATATTTTTTTCAATATTAAAAATTATAATCTTTCTTATATAGAAAATTGGATTTTAATATTTTTTAATTTTAATCTTAAATTTATTATTTTATATATATGAATGGGTGTGAATTTAATTTTTTGACTTAATTGCAGTTTTAGTCCTCCTATTTTAGCTGAATCGCGAAAGTGGTCCCCCCATTTTGTTTCTCTCCAGTTTTGGTCCCCAAGCAGAATTTTGGTCCAAAACTTGACGAAATTTCATTTTTTTTTTTTGCATTTATTTAAGTCAAACAATGCATCAAGATCTCATTTGCAACAATTGTACCTGAAATATATGATCATAAATGGTGTAGTACGGCTTTAAAAACTAAAATTTCATCAAGTTTTGAACTAAAATTCTGTTTGGGGACCAAAACGAGGAGAAACAAAATGGAGGGACTACTTTCACGATTCAGCTAAAATAGAGGGACCAAAACTGCAATTAAGCCTAAAAAGTATTTGTGCACCATGTAACACTTAATTCATTTGCGCACATCAGACAAAGTCATATTTATTTTGATTTGTGAACATAGAAAATGAGTTTTTTCTTTTCTTTATATTTTAGACCGTAAAAAATACATATCTTTTATAATTATTTTGGACAAATAAAAAACTTGATTTTGATTAATAAATTAATTTTAGAAAGATTACTACATTTTATTGTCCAATTTAAAGACGGTCCTACTTGTCGAGTGTGGGATTGGAGTTGGAGCTGTCAAAAAAACCCCAACTCCAAGACCTCTTAATTTTTTGTATTAAACCCTTAATATTAAGCCCTCCAGTCAAAACAAATTTTTTAAAGTTCTGGCCCATTATTTTATGCGGCTTAAGGGTGGTGGCTCGTGGAGCTTATAGGCCCCCAAAAAAGAAAAGAGAAAATTATTTATGGAAAAAAATCGAAAAAAATTTAATCGATGAAAAAATCAAAAAATTCTTATTAAAAAAATCGAAAACTTTTTATCAAAAAAAAAACAGAAAAATTTTTATCGGTGAAAAAATAAATAAAAAAATTGTCAAAATTTTCATCGGCGAAAAATAATTCTTCATTTAACCAATTATTATTTTATTAAATTTATAATTTTTTAAAGTTTGGTATAACCACAAAATGTGTGCTTTATGTTAAGAACTATAAAAAAATATCTAAAAAATACACCTAAATTTTTTCCTTTTAAGTTAAGAATCACACAAAAAATACCTAAAGAAATGTACATAAGTTTTTTTCCTTGTTTTAAACTTGTTATTACCATCTTATCAATAATTTATTTCCTACTTTACTTTTTTATTCATGTATGGTTTAGCTTTGTCATTTTTTTGTCAAAATTTGTATGCTACCTCTTCGCACCAAGAAATGGATATTTTTGTCCAACTAAAAAGGTGCTAATTGCTAAAATGTTCCTTCATACAAAAGATAGCAAATCTCATATATATTTGTTTGATCAGTTGAGTAATGTGGCCCATACATCCATAATCAAAACACACGCAATGGGAGGAAGAAAATTGATAATTTACACGCAAATGGATAATCAATTGTTTATTGACAAATTTACACGCAAATGGATAATGAGGAGAGGACTCTTAGCTTTTGTACCCCCTCATTTAAACTTGTACCTCTAATTTGTTAAAAATTCAGTTTTATCTTTAATAAATTCATTCACGTAAGCGGTAAAAAAAAATTACTCAAAAATCTGACCCCTCGTTGAAATTTCCGGTAAGTAATTTTTTGCAACTAAATTTCCGGTAGTTATATTTATTACCGAAAATTTGGTCAATGAAATTTCCAGTAGTTGTATTTCAATACCGGAAATTTCAAATTTCCGGAAGCTACCGGAAATTTCAAAAAATTTGAAAAATCCGGTAGTTAGTTTTTGTTCACCAGAAATTTTGTTTTTCGAAATTTCCGATAGTTAATTCGGAAATTTCAAAAATCTGGTAGTTATTTTATTTATTTATTTTTTTTGAATATTTTTTTTTAATTTGTTTGTTACTTTATTTTAATTTTTTTTTGAAATAGGGATGGAAAACACAGTGTATCGGAAATTTCAAAAAGAATGAAATTTCCGGTAAACAAACCGGAAATTTGAAAAATCCGGTAGTTAAAAATGCATACCGGAAATTTCAAAAAAGAAATTTCCGAGAAGACATCCGAGAATTTCAAATTTCCGGTGTTGATTTTGAACTACCGGATTTTTCAATTTTCCGATGAACCTTCCCGGAAATTTCATTTTTGAAATTTCCGGTTTGCATTTTGAACTACCGGAAATTTCAATCCTCTTAAAATTTTCGGTAAAAACTTTTTTTCAGAAAAACTCACTTTTCCGAATTTTTCAAGTGTGGGGATACAACTGTTTTGATTTTTTCTTATTTTGACTTTTACTGATTTTTTTAAGGTTATTTTGGGTATTTCACTCAAAAAATATTCAATTGGAAGATACAAGTTTAAATGGGAGTACAAAAGCTAAGGAGAGTGTGTTCTTGGACCTTAAACGGAATGGTCCAATCTAGATGGATTTTGGCCCAGTTCGAAACATGTTTATGTGTAACCGTGTGTAAAAATGATTTTTCTTTTTAATTTAAAATTTTATTAAAAATTATTTAAGTAATTACAAAACAAGTATAATATAATATGACTTTCACATATACATGAGACAAGCCACACCATCTTATTTAATAGTCACATCATTAAAATTAAGAGTTAAATTATGAGTGGATAACATATCTGAAATTTCAAAAATCAAAAAATCAAAATTGCAAAGAAAAATAATTTCGAAACTAAAATTATGAACAAAAATTGCATTTAAGCATTTATGTATAATATAGTTGACTTATTTATACTTTTAATATTTCCATTGCTTCCCTTTATTGCACAACACAAGAAAAGTATAAATTACTTCAAACCGTGTAATTTGCCGTGGTTACATGGTTTAGAATAAACATTTTATCTAGTTTTTCTTACTATAATTATTTAGTTATACAATAATAAACAATATAAAATATAGGATAATACTTGATAAAACCGGCAATGTACTCCATTTGAAATTAAAATATGATCGCATTAATCATATTTATCCATAATTTTCCAAAAATATGTTAATACAACCTAATTTATGATTAGTTATTTTGTTTTATTTCTCTAGATCTCGTGTAAATGAAGTCTTAAATCGAGAAGGAAATAAAATATGATTAAAAATAATTTCAATCAAGATTCGAAATTTGATTTTCAAAAACGATTTGTTATATATTAACTAAGATTGTTAACTATTTATATAGGATTATTTAATTTGATGAAATGGATAGGGACCTATAGAAGCAGAGCCCAAATGCCAAATCTTGAGAGAAACTTTGATGTTTGTGTGAGTTGCATTGTTGAATAGAAATAATCTTGCAGCTCCATATATTGCTTGTGTTGGATAAACTCTACCTGAGATCACAGTTCTTCCTCCTTGAGCAAAGCTCTCAATAATTGAATGGTCAACCTAATCACATTTGGAAGTTTATTGTCCCAACAACCAATATTTTTTTTATAAAAAAGTAAAATTTAATAACATTAGATTGATTGAAACAAAGTAATCTCAGTTTCATCCTCAACCATATATATGAGTATGCACTTAGTAAGAAGAAAAAAAAAAATAAAATTGTAAAGTAACCTTATATATTTCTGAAATTAGGTCACAATCTACCGAATTTGATCATTAATTTAATGAATTTGATTTATGAATCAAATGATTTGAATTTGAACTCAGAATTAAATTTGTTAAATAAAAAATCGCAAACTATATATAATTTAACTCGTTTAATTTATCAATTAATTTGGCAGTACAACTGTAAAACGGTCAAAGTAATTGTTTGTGTAGATATAATATAAAAATTACCTATATGTCTTTGTCTAATAAATTAATCTTTTGAAACAACTAATTCATCGTGTGATAAAAGTTAAATGTTAATAAGTGCATTGCTTACACTAAGATTTTAAATGATGGTAGTCGGAGATGTGTTTAAGGTATTGTACCAATTTTGATATTGTAAAAATTTATGTTCAAATATTTTTCTATATGATACTCAATTCATTTTTAAAAATATTGATTTAGACATAAATCTTAAAAGGTGCTGTTGCATGAATATGTTGCATAATTTGCATTAGAGGTATAAAATAAAAAAATTATTGTCATTAACACTTACCAATACCCTCATTGATAATTTTTCATCCCTGAAGACTGGAACTTTGCTACCATAAACTGGCTTTTCAACTTCAGGAGCCTTTGATGATCTGAATCATACAATAACCCATTTTTCATGATCAGAAATCATTTACATAATTAATTTTAACCCCTATTTTTCTTTTTCAAAAGAAGAAAAAAAATAACTCAAGAAAAAAATTCCCACTTCCTCTATAATCTCAATTATAAAAAGAAATGCATACATTTGTTGCATTCAAATATAAGTAAATGTCAACTAATTATTTATATTTAGTATCATTGTTTCAAAAATATATTTATATTAATTTCTTAATATTATGAAGAGATGACCATTTTAATTAGACATATGTCTTTTTTTTATTCAAGAGATATGTTAGTAAATGTATTTAAATTTACATTAAAAAAAATGCACTTAACTGTCATCTTTAAAATATTTTTTTTGGTTCCATCATCTTTAATAATTTTCAATAAATGTGAAAGTAAATATTTTTTATTTATCATAATTGAGATTTGAGAGGGAGTACCTTGTTTCATCAACACAAAAGAAAGTGTTTGAACTACCAAGACTAGTATTAGAGAGTCTAAAATAAATTGGAGTTTGTTCAGAAAGTGTGTCATCTGCAATAGCTAGAATTCCAAATGGTCCAAAAGCACTTCTCTCTATAGCACCTTTTCCACAATCTATATTGTCATTACTAATAATCCCTTCAGATGCTAATGATTCAATCTCAAATTCCACAAATATGTCCAACTGTTAATAAATTAGGAAATGAAAGAGTTGTTTAGTTTAAATTTTGAGTGATAAGCCAACAAATATAATAATAAATTAAATATATTTTTAGTCTTTACAAAATTTCCGATTCTAAAATTTAGTTTCTGCATAATTTTTTTTTCTCTCAATTTTAGTCCCTATTATACTTTTATAGGAATAACTTTTTTAGTCCTAAAAACAATTTTTTATTACTCTTTTAAATAAAATTTAAAACTATACTAACTTCGTATTTTTTAATACTCTTTTCAAGATACAATCTTTAAGTTGTAAAAAATATAAATGAGACAATCAAAATTTATCGGGGACCTACATAATTTAGTAAAATATATTTAAATTTCAATCAATTAAAATATGTGTAATAAAAAACAGTATGTTAGATAGTATATTATTAGCAATTGTCTAACATTTATATAGAAACTAAAATTAAAAATGTTGTTATTTCATAAGGATTAGAAACATGCTTAACACTATAATAAACTTATATTATTATAACTTAGATAATTTTGTAGACAAAACCTGTGTTGCTTGAGTAATGTTCAATGGCACAACAGAACCAGGTTTAAGCACTACTCCTTCATATTCATCACTGCTTAGTCTTAAGCTCTCTATTTCTTCTACTGGCCATAAAAGCAAATTAGTTCCAGTCTTTTGGTCAAGCAACACTGTTCTTGGAATTGTCTGAAAGGTAAAAATAATGTGTGCAAAAATTTATATATGAATTAATAATTATATTCTACCAAACATTTTGTCTTTATATCAAATAGTCTCAAATTTAGTATCTAATAAAAAAATAAAAAATTGGGTCTTTATATTTTTTTTATTAAAAGGTACTTATTGCATTTCATTCACAAGTAGAAATGTCAATAAAGATGTAAAAACTAGCAAGAGATGTCAATATTAATAGTAAAAATAACTTTATTTGATCTTTAAAGTAAATCACTTACTTTAAAAGAGTTGTTGGTTTTGGAAGACATGTTAAAAAGAAGCTAAATTACATTAACTATTTAAATTTGAAAAAACTAAATTAACTTTCTATATAAAAAATCAATAGTAATGTAATTACAGTTCAAATGGTAAAAACTACATAAATATTTGATATGTTTGAACTCACACTACTTTGTTTTTTTAAATTGAGTGTATTTGAATTTCACAACTAAACAATAAAAAATAAAATAAAAAAATCCATAAATACATACATACCTGAAGAGATGCCCAACCTTTTTTCAAATCATCACTTTCTGAATCAGTTTCATTAATCCAACCCCACAAAATCCTTCTTTTTTTTACTTGATCACAGAAAGTCTTTGAAGCATAATATCTTCCATAGTCCAAAAGTAACCCAATACCCACATCCTCATTTGGGTTATCAGGCACCCATGTATCATTTTCAATAAAATAAGTTCCAATTGCATAACTATCTACTTTTGTATCATCCAAACTAGCCTTTAACACATGCTTAACTTGTGGACCATTTATTGATGTGTCCAAACCATTAGTCCCGTTTATCGAAACCGGATAAAAGTCCACACATTCCCACATACCTGTACCCGGGACCGCATGTAAGTACCGATCGTTGAGTTCAAAATTCGTAAAATTCGTGGTTTTATAAACTAATGAAATGCCTGTTTGTCCTTTCTTTGACCCAATTAGGACCCTCCATTTTCCGTCTGGCCCAATCCAAGCTGTGGTTGGGTCACGAAAATTCTTTGGACCAATGCCAGGTGGGGGTTCTATGATTGGGTTATTCGCATATTTGACCCAATCAAGGAGAAGGGGATCAGATAAGTTGGCGGGATAAGCAAGATTTTGAACTTGCACATACTCGTTAGTATCGCCTGTGTAAAGCATTATGATTTTCCCGTCTGGTAGAAGCGTAGCGGACCCGGTCCATACACCGTTGATATCGAACCACTTGTTGGGTTTCATGGCAATGGGAAGGTAGAGCCAATGAATCATGTCCTTTGATACAGCATGACCCCATGTAATGTTGCCCCATATAGATGAATATGGATTGTATTGGTAAAATAAATGGTACCATCCCATGTGAAATAATGGACCTATAAAAATACAATGCAATACACTATAGTCATGCGTTGAGAACTAGAAAAACAAGGAAATAAATATTATACAGTTTTAGTCCCTCTATTATTACCAGTTCACATAATTCATCTCTCTATTTTAAAAGTCGACAATTATTATCCTTCCTTTATTTCTTTTTCATTTGTCCTCTCAATCTGTCTTAATTTTCTTTTCTTTTCTTTTTATTTTCTTTTTTTTTACAAGAACATTCCTAATGTTTTTTTTTTATATTAGCCTCTTAATATCTTTTTTAGTATGATATATTTGGGAACAATGGCCCATATCTAGAGCTATCAATTTTATGGGCAATAAATTTGGGACCCAACCTACATGTTTAGGGGCTCTAAAACCGTTCAAGGCTTTTTTATTCAACTTAAAAATAAAAAAAAATTCAAAGCTCAAGAGCCCCGATTTACCTTAGCTCCCAAACTGGCTCCATCTTTTTTACCTAATTTTTTTTATCAGGAAAGCAAAATAATTTGTTTTAGAGAAATAATATTTTTTGTTTTAGAAAAACTAAATAAAAAATCATAGCTGATAAAAAAAACAAAAAAAAATAAATTTGGGGCTATGAGCCCCATGAATCCTTTACTCTAGACCCACAAAAAAAATTACCACATAATAAATCCAAGTTTAAATTTATTCTTCTAATACGATTCTATAATTAAGATGTTTAAAAGTTTAGAGCTTATTTGACAACTTTATTTATATTTGGTTAAACATTAAATATTTATCAATTTTGGAATTTGCCTTGAATTTAACTCTACAAAATAATTTGTAACGTAAGAATTGTCTTCACTTATAAATTAAAAAAAAAAAAAAAATAGATTTTATATTCTTCACTTTGATCTTTACCCCCATAATTTTTTAAAATAAAATCAATTTTACTTCACTTTGATTTTTGTTTTTAAAATTTTTTATAGACAAAAATAAATTGAGAAATATTTTTGTCTACCAAAGTTTTTATTTTTAAAATTTTCGATAGACAAGAATTGTTTTCAAACTTTCAGGTAAGCAAAAAAAAAAAATCGTTTTCAAAAACTCCAATAAACAAAAAAGAAGTTGAGAAAAATTTGTGCTTAAAATTTTATTTGTTTTCAAACTTTCAAGTAGGCAAAAATTAAAAAATTAGAGAAAAATATTTGCTACCAAATTATTCATTTTGGAAATTTCTGGTAGCAAAAAAAAGTTCAGATAAATTTTTGGCTGCCAAACTTTTTGTTTTTGAAATTTTCTATAGATAAAAAAAAGTGAAAAAAAATTTGGTGGTTAATTTTCAAACCAGAAAAATTTTAAGAATGAGATTCTTTTTTAGTTATTTTTAATTGAAAAATTCAGTTTTTGAATTTTTCGGTAATTCTTTTATTAATCAAAAAAATTGAAATAAAATTTATGGGTAGAAAATAACTATTAAAATTTTTTGGGTTACCAAAATAACAACCAGAAAATATGAATAATGAATTTCTCAGTTCAAGAAATTCTTGAAGACAAAATTACTTTTTCCGAATTTTTAAGAAAAGGGTACGTGTGAATTGTCTGAATTTATTTTACTTTTAGAGTATATACAAAATTCAATTTTCTATAAACAAATATGTCAATTTCACAAGTTCATTATTTATTAATTCAATTCGCACATGTTGGAGGGACCAAAATATTCTATATTAAAAAGGCCTAACAAAAGGAAGTCCCAAAGCTTAAAAGCCTTCATATTTATGTGGGCTCATAGACCCACTTATTCAAATACTTTTGAGAAATGTAGCACCCACCACCTATGCAAAACACACGAAAATATCATTTTATCTTTTTTTTTTATGATTTACCACTTGATAGTCAAAATTTTCAAAATTGTATACATTTTGACAATTTCAGTAGTTTCGCATTCATCCATATTTTTTATTTTATTTTTCAACTTTTGAAAATATTGCATTTCGCAAGTTTGACATTTATCCAAAGTTACAAAATTCTTTTAAATTTTTTGAAAATTTTGACTATCAAGTAATAGATGGTAAAAATAGGTCAAATGATTTTTTCATGTGCCTTGGAGTGGAAGGTAAAGGTGAAGGAGTAGGTGGTAGATTTATCAATAATATATTTTAATAAAAAAAAATTTGATTTTTTTTTTCTCAAAGTTTTTTCGAGAAAAAGTTTACAATATTTTTGCGAAAAAAAAAAATTCCAAAAAAATATCAATTGACAAAACAATGGGTCAATGAATCCTATTACTTAAGCTTACAAAAATAATAAAATTATGGGTTAGAGCTTTAAAAAACTGTCTTACCAAATGACTTATTAAAGGGAACTTAACACTTTGAGATTTAATTGAGAGTTATACTTATAAATACATTTTTAGGCTATATTGTATTTAATGTGAAACTAATAACACACTTTTTCACATCTAAGACTTGATATCTGAAATGTGATCCCTATTGCTGGATAATTGCTACATGTTAGAAGATGATTCAATTGTTTTTGAATAGACCATAATACCATATTAAATTTGGATTCGGTGTAGCTCAACTCTTAAGAAGATTTTTTTTTTTTGCTATGCAATGTTTATTTCAATATAATAATATCACATAATTCACTTGTGTATCACAATGTATATTACTATATTTATTCAATAAAAGAAATATTTACTGAAATAGAAAATAACAAATTCACAAATAAAAAGATGAACGTACCGTCGGGATCTAAGTCAAGCCAGTCAAATATCCGCGCAAAAAAGAAACACCAAAATAGTCAATAAGATATTGTTGATTAGTTTCATAATCAAAATTAATAGTAATAAAAAAAAATCAAAGGAAGAAAAAATCAAAGTGGAAGATGATTAAAACTGATCATCTACCATTCAATGAAAGATACTAAAAAGATGTTAGAGAAAAGAGAGAAAAAAGAAGGAAAAAAATCATATAGCAAACAAAAATTTAACATTTGAATAAAAATAAAATAAAAAATAAGCTAAAGTACACTTACCATTCATCCAATTCTTTTGGGGTTGAAAGTGGAAAGCTGTTCTTTGCCAAGAAATCATTGCATTTGTCCAATTATATGAAACTTTATGGAAATTATATAGATTGGACTTGGCTGAAACTCCTTGAGCAACTCCTCTAGGCAATTTTATACTTGAGGAAATGTTAGTAACATGAATAATTTCTATTTTTTTAAAAGAATTTTGGCTTTGATTTATAATTAGTGCAACCATTGATATTAGGAATACAATGGATGCAAATGTCACAATAATAACCTTTGATGGTTTTTTGCTACTATTCAGCATGGGGGTATGAAGAGCATGGTAAATATTAGAGGTTTTTGTATCATAGGAAATATTGGCCTCCATTATTTTTTGGCTATGTGGTAATCCAATTTGAATTTGAGGCTTGCACTATTTTTAAAATAAAAAGGTTGCGAAGGATTTGTGAAGAAGTGTATGTAGAATAGAAAGTGTATATAATAATAGGGGTATGTGAATGTTGGGTTGGAATGGTGGTTCCAATTCCATTAAAGAGGTGGGAAAAAAAGACACACAAGAGAAAAATGAATGCATATTTCTGTTTAGTTAAGAGGATATAAGATATGGGACCATAGGCATTTTGGATGTGACTATAGGAAAATAAAACTAAAATGAAACATTTTTTGTTTTTGAAGATAAAATATAACATATTTATAGTCTATAAAAGTCATTTAAAGTATTTAATGAGTGGTTGATAGTTAGTCTTCATGTTAAAAATGGATTGCAACATATATATGGATTATATAAGAAATATAAAATGAGTTTAATTTATATATACGGTTAATATTAAAAAAACTACATTGTTCATTAATAACAGCCATTAAATTATTTCATATAATATATAATGTAAAGTATTTAATATTTATTTCTTTGTGTTATTATTATTAATATTAAATAAATTTTACTTAATTATAGAAAATTAAATGAAAAATCAAATGTTCTATAACTATATTTCACGATTTCAGAATATTATAAAATAAGTTCAGTAGTTAATTTTAAAATTCGATGTCATGGTAGTATATTTTCGCAGAAGATCAAAATCATTAGCTTCGATGACATAATAAAATCATATTTTACCAATAACATATTATAATTAAATAATATTGTACCAATAATATATCATAACTAAATCATCTTTTGATTTTTAATGAAACATAATGCATAATTTATAACCTTGTATTTTATAATTATGGTAGCAAAATTATATTTTGTTTTTAAATATTAATTTAATTAATAAATACCGATATTTTTAATATAGATGTTTTATTTTATATTCAAGATTGGTTAGTTGTTAACAACCAATGAGAATAATCAAAATAATATTGTGAGCTATAACAGAAGTAAGATAAGCTAAGTCAATGTCATACCGAAGATGGAGCTTGCACTTGGAATCTGCTACCTGCACCCTTAAATGTAGTTAATCGCACCCTGCAGCTAATTCTTATTTTCATAAAATACCCCTCTTCTTCTTTTTTTCTTCTCTCTGTTTAGTTGTTTTAGGAAACTTGTTTCTGGAATATACCCTATATTACTAGAAAATGTATTTATTTATAAAAAACATATTTAATATTTAATCTTATACATTGAACAAATATTTATAAATACAGATGAAATATAAAAAATTAATTAAAGATTGATTTAAAATTATTTTAATTTATTTTTTAGAAAATTATTTTATTTAACAATACAAAAAAAAAACAAATTTCTTTACATTCCATATATATTTTAGACTTTTAATTTTGTCAAATTTACTTTTACCTATTATTTCCTTACTGAGTTAAATGAATTTCTTTCTTCTTATTGTTTTTTTTTAAATTCTAATTTTTCGGTCTAAATTGATTAATTCAGTGATATTTTATACGTTTAAATTAATCTAAATGTATATTTAAATATATAGGAAGACAATAGAAAAATCAACATAAGTTAAAATTTGTGATTGATTTTTCACATATTTAGGTTTGAACAGTCCATTGAGATGACAAATTATTTTAGCCCGACATATTCTTTTTAATTTGAAGGACTAACTAATGGCCAATTCTATTTTATTTTGTATTTTATTTCTTCTGATGAAATAAATATTAGAAAATATAATATTAAAATTTTAAAAAGTACATTTTAAAAATAAATTAAATATTCATTAAATTTCTGCAAAAAAGAAACTATAATATATAATTTATGTCCGAATATAAAAAAAACTAACATGATTTGGAGAGCTTTTTTTAAGACTTTCTTTTTTCTTTTTATGTTATATTTTGGTCCTCTAATTTTTATTTTTATTTTATTTTTAATAAATTAAAAAAAATTCACAAACAAATATTATTTCATCCACCAACATACAAACAAAAAATTATTTTAGAATGTAAATAAATGTCCTAACAAGTGTATCATAGTACATAGAATCTCTTCTATATATACTAATTGGAGTTCAAGACTTTGAATGAGACATAGAGACAAAAGATGAGTAAGGGACAAAGGGAGCAGGGACACTATATGAAACTCATAGTGATATTCAGACTTATATAAATAGGTACTATAAATAAATTAATAACATCCAAAATATATATGGAAAAATATTAACACATGAAATTCTTCCTTAACTTAAAAGAATTAAAATAAAAGAACAATTACATATGTAACTCCTAATTTGCTTGTTAAGGGGCAGTATCCAAGCAGAAAGAATATGAATTAAATAACAATTTTTTGATGGGGACAAAAAATAACTCTCTCAGCACATTTTTTTATAATCTTTATGACATATATAATTATGAGCCAAAAATTTAATTTACAGCTATCAAAAAAGCTTTGAGCACAAAAAAAAAATTGAATAATGACAATGTTATTCTTATCTTGAGAGTTCTTCAGAACTAAATTCTGCTCCTAGAAACCTTTAAAATATTCTCAACCAAACACAAAATCAGAATTTGTCTTTAATATATAGTATAGTAGAAGTATATTCTCCTCTATACATTATACTAATGAGATTGATTTCCATACCACAAGTGACTTGAGAAATTCCATGACTTGCATATACAACATTGTGGTACAACTTATGTCATAAAAACCTTTATACTATTATATATTACATGTTTGGATTCACGATGAATTTAGTAAAATCACTTTGAAATTATAATTTTGTTGAAATTTAAAAGTGTAGCATTTGTTAAAATCGCGATAATATAGGGAATTCTAATAAGATGTTTGGCATTGGGATTTAAAAAAGTTTTGGAAAACAATTTCTATATTTTAATATATATATTTGAGATTTTTTTTAAATTTAAAAGTAACCTGATTTATGATCACGTAACATTTCAGTCACACTTCACTTATTTTTGGAAACAATTTATAAATTATTTAGTTTCAAGAAGAAGAAAAAAACTTGTGAAAATTTTGAAATTGTTTCCTACTTATTTTATAAACTCTTCAAAATAACTTATGAAAACAATTTATAAAATATTTTGACTTTATTTTATGACATGTCTAGGTTATAAACTACAAATTGCTACAAAACAGTCAAAGGAAACATAAAATAAATAACAATCACGAGTATTATATCTGAAGGATCACAAAGAGAGTAAACTGCATTGCTTTATTTAGGAGCAGAAGACACTAAGATTCCAAAATCTTTATTAACTTCATTCAAAACCTGGTACAATCCATTTTTTATATCGTTGTTAATATCAGGAAATATATATAGCAAAGTAAAGAAAATTGAAGAACATGAAATTTAAGTATAGACTCATAAAAACAAGTAACATATGAACCTTAAATGCATCTTCGTCGGTCAGATCGTCGCAGATATATATATAGCTAGCACATCTTTGTCTTTGTTCAGTCCTAAATAAAAACATGTTTATGTCATTTAGTGCCTACGAAACAGTCAAAGGAAACATAAAATAAATAACAATCACAAGTATTATATCTGAAGGATCACAAAGAGAGTAAACTGTTAATTGTTAATAATCCATGTCAATTACATGATGAATGACCAAAGGCGGAAGCGTACCTGTGGGAATTGCCATTGATGAAATCCTAGGATGATGATGATAGAGCCAATGGGTTGGGTGATCTTCCTCAGCAAAACACCCTGAAGACCTTGCTCTCTTGATGGGGATAGAGAGAACCAGAGAGTTTTCTCCTTTAGGGTTTTGAAACTGAATAGTCTTATTGTGTTTGCCTTGGGGACCATTACCACTATACATAACTATTATTAGTTATATCCCAAATTGCAGTATTTCCAATTCAGCCCCTCATTAAATTAGAAACTGTCTGGTATCTACACTATTAATTTTCATAACTATTATGCTCTTTAGCCATAAACTATTATATATTATTTGACCCATAAATCTTACAATCTCCCATTGGTCACACATGTATCCTTAGGAGTGTGTTAGACTTTATGACGTCAAAAATGTCATTATAATTACCTTGAGTATAATCCAAATTGTTCCGTCCATTAATCATATCAGCACATGGAACCAAAGAGGCATTCGTCATAATAAGCATAACTAAACCCATCAATGATCACCCGTACTGACACAACTAAATGCATGTCAATTTTTAACTGGTCCTACTTTATCGAATGAGATCATACCATAACTTAAATGTACAAAGTAACCAAAAACTGAATACTTTAAACTTTATTTCTGATCAGAAAGTCCAAATACAATGTATTTGTACTTTACAATTAAACATAGAACATGAATTACATAATGGACGAAACTCCCACTAAAATCAAGATTCCTCAAACTGTAGCACACCCATGTGAGCAGTATGCTCATGAAAGACCTTGGGTGGTAGACCTTTAGTGAGTGGATCCGCAATCATGGAGTTTGTCCTTAAGTGTTCTATGGATATCTGTCCACTTTGTACCTTCTCTTTAACAACTAGGAACTTAATGTCAATGTGCTTTGACTTGGTTGAGCTCCTATTATTGTTAGAATACAGGACTGCTGATCTATTGTCACAATACAACTTGAGTGATCTTTCAATCCCTTCAACTATTTGTTGTTGGATTTTGATCCTTTGATTCCTAATTTTGACATAATTCACAATTCAACCATGTTCATACAATACATGATAAATCTAATATTTGAATTGAGCAAGATTTCAGGAACAACAATCAAATCCTACACACTTGGAATATATTGCTTGGAACACAAGAACTGACTGAATTAGAAATTGAAAATGCACAAGTCAGTGGCACCCCAGTTTTGAGGGTAATCGATTGACAAATCGATTATACAATTCACAAAGTAAACCTGATTGAAATAAATCGATTGGGAAATCGATTGGATAAGTCACAGTGGAAACCCAGTTTTAAGGGTAATCGATTGGCAAATCGATTACTTAAAAATCACTTGCAAAATAACTTTTCCTGTGACATACAAATCGATTGGACAATCTATGTTGTAATATTTCAATCAAGTTAAATTTGGTCGAAATCGATTGGGAAATCGATTGAACCAAATCCCAGGTAAGAACGTTTTCAGACAAATACATACAAATCGATTGGCACGTCGATTAGTATCAAAATAGCTGAGTCACTGACTTAAACTCAATCGATTGGCAAATCGATTGACAAAACCTTTTGAAAACCCAGTGAACTCTGAGCGTGTGACCAAATCGATTTTAAGTATTTGTTAATCGATTATGAAGATTTGATAAATCGATTATGGAATCGATTGATATGTGTTTCAGTTTGAACATAACATCTGCAATCGATTACGAAATCGATTCATATCAGTCTTAACATAATCACTGAGAAATGTTGTTTAAAGAATCGATTGGTAAATCGATTGGGTTATATAGTTTCAAGATTCAAGAAAAACAAGACACACGATAATCGATTGGCAAATCGATTAGACTGGTTTATCACTTTACGAAATCGATTGGTAAATCGATTGATTAATGTGTTTTTCAGAAACTATATAAACTGTCTTCAATCTGTCTTTCAATAACATGAATGATAATAACAATGATATCAATCTGAAATATACATTGAATATTCTTGATACACAATAACACTTGGTTAATACATTGAGATTACTTTTTCAGATCAAATAGAAAAAGAGGATTATCAACAATCAAAAAGATAGCTGGAAAAGTGATCTTGAAAGACAAGGATTCTCATAAACAAATCTTTGATATCCAGAATTGTGAGAAGCCATTTTGACCAAGATTGAAGACTACTTTTTGTTCTTTCTGTATTCTGTTTGTAATAATTCTTTGAAACAAAAACAAAGCGAGAAAATCCAGCTAGAAACTGGTGACTACTTTCTTGGGTGAGAGTGCTCAACAAGAAAGAGTTGTACTTTGATTCTGTGATAGGTTGCTGAGTATCTACAAGGATCAGAGGGTGATCAATAGGAAAGAGATCATTAAGATAGATAGGTTTCGGGGAGGAAACTGGACAATCTGTAATTGATTCTTTCTATTGGAGAAGAAAATCTGAAATCCGTTTGGATTTGCAGGACTGGATGTAGGTTGTCAAGTGGACAACTGAACCAGTATAAATCCTTGGTGCAATCTTCTCTAACCCTTATCTCCTTTGATTTACTATCTTGATATATCTGTATATGTGATTAAAATTAGATGCATGTTAAACATATTCTGTAATAAGTAATATTGTTTAATCTGATAATTTGACTTGTATGCATCTTGATTAATCTCATATCAATCTAATAAAACTTGCTAATCTTGTATGCCACAATTTAATTTCCGCTGTGTGTATGAAATTGATTTAATTTCATAAAGAACTGATACATTCTGATATATTCCGCTTATTACGAGGTCATATATACCAACAATTGGCCTCAGAGCCTAACTTTTCGAGAGGTAATACTCATAAAAGCACTATGGCCTCAAACGATTTTCTGGGAGAAGGCGCATCGTTAGCAAGACCTCCAGCTTTCAACGGAACAGCTTATATGTACTGGAAGCACAGGATGCTAATCTTCTTGGAAGCCAGTGGCATAGACATCCTTGACGCTGTTGAAAACGGTCCATATATTCCCAAGATTGCAGGAACGAATGACTCAATGATTCTCAAGCCTAGAGCCGACTGGTCAGATGATGACAAGAAAAAGGTAGGTTATAATGCAAAGGCTAAGAACATTATAACATCTGCTCTTTGTGCAGAAGAATTTTTTAGAGTGTCAAACTGCAAGTCAGCAAAAGAAATGTGGGACATTCTTCAAGAAACACATGAAGGAACCACAGACGTGAAGAGAGCTCGCGTAAACACACTGATGCACGAATATGAATTATTCAGCATGAAAAGGGACGAATCCATCAGTGATCTGCAAACCAGATTCACACACATTGTGAATAATCTTCATGCATTGGGAAAGCAAGTGGATAACGAACAGCAGATTGGAAAGATTATGAGATGTTTAACCAGAGAATGGCAGCCAAAAATAACAGCCATAGCAGAATCTAAAGATCTAGCAAAGATGACGACTGCAACTTTGTTTGGAAAACTAAGGGAACATGAAATGGAATTACATCGACTGGACGAATCAGAGATGGAAAGCCGCAAAAAGAAAGGACTATCCCTGAAGGTTCAAGCCCAGCAATCGAAAACTGAATCAGATAGCTGCTCAGATCAATCCAGTAGTGAATCTGAAGAGCCGGAAATCGGGTTGCTTGTCAAGAAATTCAAGAAGTTTCTGAAGAAGAAAGACAACAAATTCAGAAAACCATCTAGCTCCAAGACTACTGACAACAAGACCATTACATGCTATGAATGTGGTAAAACTGGTCACATAAAGTCAGAATGCTACAAATTGCAAAACAAGAATAGAGCTACAAAATCAAAAGGCAAGGAACCAGTCACCAAAACCAGAAAAGCTTATATTGCATGGAATGATAACGATGAATCCTCTGCCTCTTCTGATGAAGAAGAAGTCAACTTGTGTCTCATGGCAGATACAGATTCAGAATCAGAAAATGAGGTTAGTTCACAATCTAATCCAACATATGATGAGCTACAAGAAGCTTTCAATGAACTGCATGATGATTATGTGAATTCCATAAAACAGTTGTTAAGCACAAAGAAAATGCTTGAACAAATGAATGTTGAACATAAAGAAATTGAAAACTTATGTGAACAACTGAAAAAGGATTCACATGAAAAATCTGCAAAGTGCATTGAACTTGAAAATACTGTTGCATCATTAAAATCTGATTTATTAAAGTTTGCTAATAGTAAAGATAAGTTGAATGTCATACTTAGCAATCAAAGACATGTTCATGAAAAATCTGGTTAAGGATATACACCTAATATGCGTGTTAAAAGAAATAAAAACAGATCTGGTATTGGTTATATGCAAACCAGAAATGTCAAACATGATCAAAAAACTGCTATTGCTAAGAGTATGTATGACATCTTTACTAAACCAAATAAACATTCATC
>NC_021164.2:2435792-2441097 GCF_000331145.2 Cicer arietinum
AATAAGTAAGGTAAAGGACACACGTAATTTTGCAATCATAGTTAACCACGGAAAAATTCAAGTTATTTAATACATGCTCATATATATGTATATCCCACCCAAAAATATGTGACCTAAAACCAAGGACCTAAGGCCTAAACCTACTTGGCCTTAAGCAGAAATTTAATGTGTTTGGGATTATGAGCATAGGCAGCAAGGATTGAATTGAAATCCTTAGTGTATGACTGAAGAGGTTCTGATACTATTTCAAGAACCAAAAAAAAAAAAAAACACATGGAATCAGATGCAGTCTCATTGATGGTTTTCATCCATACGTAATAGCCTTAACAGTTACAAACAAACAAAACACTAGGGAAGCAAAACAAATAACTATCCTTTCAATAGTTACCAATGGCTCGAGAAATTCAGGCTCATACAACCATCAAAGCAAATACCATGGACAAGCAGCATTAACAAATTAACATAACAAGAAATCAAAATTCCAAATTTTATTATCAAATAACATTTGGATGTCACAGATTGTAGTTCCACCGATATCCGAATTCCCAAATTACAAACCCTAAGATTTCAATCATGTAAAAATTCCCAAATTGAATTCTAAAACAAAGACAATAACCGAATTTCATCATGAGTTAAACATGGTAGGCTCTGATACCAATTGTTAATTGTTAATAATCCATGTCAATTACATGATGAATGACCAAAGGCGGAAGCGTACCTGTGAGAATTGCCATTGATGAAATCCTAGGATGATGATGATAGATCCAATGGGTTGGGTGATCTTCCTCAGCAAAACACCCTGAAGACCTTGCTCTCTTGATGGGGATAGAGAAAACCAGAGAGTTTTCTCCTTTAGGATTTTGAAACTGAATAGTCTTATTGTGTTTGCCTTGGGGACCATTACCCCTATATATAACTATTATTAGTTATATCCCAAATTGCAGTATTTCCAATTCAGCCCCTCATTAAATTAGAAACTGCCTGGTATCTACACTATTAATTTTCATAACTATTATGCTCTTTAGCCATAAACTATTATATATTATTTGACCCCTAGTTTATTGGCTAATTATATAATGACCCTAACACACTTTATTAATTAATTACATATGTGACCCATAAATCTTACATAAACTACATTGCTTTATTTAGGAGCAGAAGACACTAAGATTCCAAAATCTTTATTAACTTCATTCAAAACCTGGTACAATCCATTTTTTATATCGTTGTTAATATCAGGAAATATATATAGCAAAGTAAAGAAAATTGAAGAGCATGAAATTTAAGTATAGACTCATAAAAACAAGTAACATATGAACCTTAAATGCATCTTCGTCGGTCAGATTGTCGCAGATATATATAGCTAGCACATCTTTGTCTTCGTTCAGTCCTAAATAAAAACATGTTTATGTCATTAAGTGCCTATGAAACACAAATTCCAACAAAAACATCAAACATGACATGGATAGTGACACGTGTTAGACGTGGGGCAACACTCCTGATTCTATTGAAATTATGATCCTTGAATACAATAATCAAAAAATAAACTCACCAAGTGATTCAAGCAAATATGTTGTTGGAACTGTGTTGGTGACAATTGCTGCACGACTTGAATAGTGAAGTTGTTGATGAAGATTATATGTAGCAAATTCCAAAGCGTGTTGGTACACTAGCCTTTAGGTTCGATTCGCCCCCACCAATTGGATGCAAATGAGATAACCAGCGAATCCCCTTCAGGGTACTTTGGAAACCTTGATATGATTTGCACTATCACACCAATAATATCTTTCAATAGTATGTTACAAAATAATGTTACCTATTCTTTTCTCATGCATTAGAAAAGAATAAGTTGACTTAGTATATGAGAATGAGTGAAAGAAAATGGATGGCAAATACTTGAATTCGTTGTTTGCATTCTGTCAAAAGTGGCCCTATTTATAGGAAACTAATGTCACTTGGGAAAAAGTTGCAATTCTTCTTCTGCCACTGTTTGCGAAGGGACATATATAATTACCGTTCATAAATTAACTGAAGTTATGCAATGGTCTGGTGGCAAAACATTGTGCTTGTTCGCGCATAACCTAGGTTCGATTCCTCCTTGCACCTTTTTCATTTTAAATCAACAGTTGTGCTTTTTCAAAAGGGAATATTTCCAAAAAGAAAGCAAAGCACGGAATCGAACTTGGGACTTCATGTTAGAAAAGAATGAACACAACAACAACAATATCATTTTATGTATCACAAATTATAGATACATATATTACCAATATTTTGGAAATATCTCACAATCTCCCACCATTTTCAAAATACACTTAGTCCCATAATTTTGAAATATCATGGTTTCAGATAATGGTATCTTACGATTTGAACCACTACTTAGTAAGCTATGGGTTCCACTTATCCCGAATAGATTGGTAGACAAGCTTTGAACCAATTATTCATTAGAACAAGTGTGCACAACTTACACATGAAATCTCGGTACTATCGAAAGAATTATAAAGATGACACATTTGTTAAGGCCTTGTGTCATGTACCCTTTTCATGAGAATTTAAGAGTCAAGCACTTTAACTCTTCGAAGCGGCCTCACTTCATCCTCACATAGGTAGACTATATCAGAAATACACCCATAATATGTATTTCAGCAAATGTATGCTATATGTCTATTAAGAGTAAAACTCAACCTTTCAATTTTACACTTATGGTCCAAGTACTTTCAATCTTTGGGATGTATCTATATTCAAGTACTTGCAATCATTCTAATAGTGTACTTTTATCATTGAACTCAAGACTTGATGTTACTCAAGTGTGAGTTGATTTTCCACCATTGATGATTAATTAGATATGGGCTTGAGTCCCATCCCCAATGATGTCTTCAACACCATGTCCCTTGTCAGACCTTTCGTCAAAGGATCTGCAAGATTCTTTTCAGTTCTTACAAACACTATGGATATTACTCCATTTAAAATTAAATCCTTTACATAGCTATGTCTTAGACCAATATGTCTAGATTTTCCATTATATACTTGGCTATATGCTTTGGATAGTGTGGATTGACTATCGCAATGTATGAATGCTGGTGCCATTGGCTTTGGCCAAATTGGTATCTCATACAACAAATTTCTTAGCCATTCTGCCTCTTAACTGCCTGCAGCTAGGGCAATGAATTCTGCAGCCATGGTGGAGTCGGCAATGCAAGTTTGTTTCTTTGATCCCCAAGAAACTGCACCTCCACCAAGGTTGAAGATCCATCCACTTGCGGAAGCATGATCCTCAACATAAGTTACCCAACTGGCATCTGTATATCCTTCCAAAACTGAAGGATATCCACTATAGACTAAACTATAATTAATTGTTCCTTTCAAATATTTTAATACTCTATTAACAGCCTGTCGATGTTCTTTACTTGGATTGCTAGTATACCGACTTAATCTGCCTACAGCATATGCTATGTCAGGTCTGTTATAGGTCATGGCATACATCAAACATCCGATTACCTTTGAATAATCTAGTTGTGCCACATGGCATCCTTTATGTGGTTGTAAACTAACATTTTGATCAAATGAAGTAGAAACAGGTTTGCAATTAAATTGATCAAATTTCTTTAGCACTTTCTCAATGTAATGAGATTGAGATAAACCAATATTTACTCCATCTCTAATGATTTTAATTCCTAAAATCATATCTGCTTCACCTAAATCTTTCATATCAAAATTTTTTGATAAGAAAGTTTTAGTTTTTTCTACCTCATCTAAGTTGGTGCCAAAGATTAACATATCATCCACATATAAACAAATCATAACACCATTTCCATTATCAAATTTACTATAAACGCACTTGTCAGATTTATTTACTTTGTGTCCATTAGAAAGCAAAACTTTATCAAACTTTTGGTGCCATTGTTTGGGTGCTTGTTTTAACCCGTATAAGGATTTAGTCAATTTACACACTTTATGTTATTGCCCTTTGATAACAAATCCTTCAGGTTGTTTCATATACACCTCTTCATCTAACTCTCTGTTTAGGAAAGCAGTTTTAACATCCATTTGATGGATTACAAACTTATAGATAGAAGCTAGTGCCAAAAGCACTCTTATGGATGCAATTCTTGCAACAGGTGCATAAGTATCAAAGTAGTCGATACCTTTTTTTTGTGTAAATCCTTTGGCAACAAGTCTAGCTTTGAATTTATCAATGGTACCATCAACTTTCATTTTCTTCTTAAAGATCCATTTACAACCTATTGGTTTGGATCCAGGTGGGAGGTCTACCAATTTCCAAGTTTAATTCCCCATGATTGAGTCCCCATGATTGAGTTCATTTCCTCTTGGATGACTTCTTTCCAAAAGGAAGAGTCTTGAGACTTTATTGCCTCTTCATATGTGTTTGGGTCACTCTCTAAATTGTAGCAAATTGGTCCATAACGGTTACTGGAATCATTTGTACCTTCTACAAGGAACATAAAGAAGTCTAGGCCATAATCTTTTTCTTTTCTAGCTCTTTTACTTCTTCTGGGTTCTGAACATGTCAAAGTATCATTATTAGATACATTATTTTCTAGGCTTTGTACATTATTTTTTGGGATGTGAAATTGAGTTAAATCTATTTTCTTGAAAAATTGCATCTCTTGACTCAATCACTGTGTTAATAGGATATGAGTCATTAGATTCAACAACCATGAATCTATAGGCCTTGCTATTTTCAGCATAGCCCAGAAATACACTTTCAATTCCTCTTTCTCCCAATTTCTTTCTTTTTGGTTCAGGAACCTTAACAATTGCTCTACATCCCCAAACTTTTATGTAGTTAAGATTGGGTTTTCTTTTCTTCCAGAGTTCATATGGGGTTATCTTGTTCCTTTTATTGGGAACTCTATTTAGCAAATAACATGCAGTTAACATGGCTTCACCCCAATAACCTTTAGATAGACCAGAATAGGATAACATAGCATTCACCATTTCTTCTAATACCCTATTTTTCCTTTCTGCAATTCCATTTTGTTGTGGGGAATATGGTGCAGTTGTTTGATGCACAATACCAGTGGACTCAAAATACTCAGGATGATAGAACTCTCCTCCTCTATCACTTCTAAAACATTTAATAAAAGTTTCATGTTGAAGTTCTACTTGTGCTTTAAATATTTTAAATTTGTCTAAAACTTCATTCTTAGAGTGCATTAAATAAACATAACAAAATCTAGAGTAATCATCAATAAAAGTGACAAAATACTTTGTACCACCAATTGTAGGCCAACCATGTAAATCGCATACATCAGAGTGAATTAAATCTAATACCTTAGAACTTCTT
>NC_021164.2:2441178-2441873 GCF_000331145.2 Cicer arietinum
GTCGGAATTAAATTTGATTTCATCATATCATTCAATTTTCTAAAGTTAATATGTCCTAGTCGCATATGCCATAAATCACAAGACTCAACAATATAAGCAGAAATCATATTATTATTATAGTTACTAATAACATTACATTTGAACATATTCTCACAAAGGTAACCCTTCCCTACAAACATACCACCTTTAGAGAGAATAAATTTATCTCCCTAAAATACACATTTGAAACCAAACTTATTAAGTAAAGGTACAGAAATCAAGTTCTTCATAACATCGGGAACATAAAATACATCTTTAAGAGTAAGTACTTTTCCAGAAATGAATTCAATCTCCACTATTCCTTTTCCTTTGACTTGGACAGTTGAGGCATTTTCCATGTACAAAATACTTCCATCTTCTTCATCAATGGTCTTAAATAGTTCTTTGTTTTTGCACACATGGCGGGTAGCACCAGAGTCTATCCACCAAGATTCAACATCTTCAATCATGTTGAGTTCAGAAATGACAGCAACAAGATTATCTTTTGTTGCACTTGAATTCTTCTCTTTGTTCTTCTTTTTCAAGAACTTGCACTCATTTTTAAAGTGTTCTGGTTTTCCACAATGATAACAACTTCCTTTTCTTTTCTTTCGTTGTTCATTATTACCATTGTGTTTTTCATGAGATTTATCAAAATCTCGATTTCTTTTCTTAAA
>NC_021164.2:2441907-2502854 GCF_000331145.2 Cicer arietinum
TTAGTATCCTCTTGTTTACGATACTCTTCTTCTAAACGAAGGTGATTACCCAATTGCTCAAGTGATATGTCCTCTTTCTTATGTTTCATAGATTTTTTGAAATCTTTCCAAGAAGGTGGAAGTTTGTCTATTATGGAGGATACAATAATGGTTTCATCCATGTGCATCTTATGTTGTTTGTAGTTATTAAGAATACGTTCAATTTCATGCATTTGTTCCATTACTGATTTACTATCAACCATTTTATAATTATTAAATTGAGAAACAAAAAACTTCTTCCTTGTAGCGTCTTTTTGCATGTATCTTGACTCTAATTTCTCCCATAGTTCCTTTGCAGAGATGCTACTTTGATATATATCGAACAAGGAGTCAGACATTCCGTTGAGAATATGGCCCATCCATATATAGTCATCATTGTCCCACTTCTGCCTTTCTCTTGTTTCTGCTAATGTTTCCACTTCCTTCTCCAGCGGTCTTGGGGTGTTCAGGACATACACCACCTTCGAAGTTGTTAGAAGGAATTTCATCTTTTTCTGCCAACGGATAAAGCTTCCTCCATCGAATTTCTCCAACTTCACAAAATTAGATGTCATTTCTTTGAGTGATGCAACCATTGATTGAAAATAAAATCGAACCTAAAGATTGTTGGAACTGTGTTGGTGACAATTGCTGCAAGACTTGAATAGTGAAGTTGTTGATGAAGATTATATGTAGCAAATTCCAAAGCGTGTTGTTACACTAGCCTTTAGGTTCGATTCGCCCCCACCAATCAGATGCAAATGAGATAACCAGCGAATCCCCTTCAGGGTACTTTAGAAACCTCGATATGATTTGCACTATCACACCAAGAATATCTTTCAATAGTATGTTACAAAATAATGTTACCTATTCTTTTCTCATGCATTAGAAAAGAATAAGCTGACTTAGTATATGAGAATGAGTGAAAGAAAATGGATGGCAAATACTTGAATTCGTTGTTTGCATTCTGTCCAAAGTGGCCCTATTTATAGGAAACTAATGTCACTTAGGAAAAAGTTGCAATTCTTCTTATGCCACTGTTTGTGAAGGGACATATATAATTACCGTTCATATATTAATTGAAGTTATGCAATGGTCTGGTGGCAAAACATTGTGCTTGTTCGCGCATGTTAGGAAAGAATGAACACAACCACTACACCAAAAACAATATCATATTATGTATAACAAATTATAGATACATATATTACCAATATTTTGGAAATATCTCACATATGTAACATCTTTTCCCTTATCCCAATCGATCACAGGTTGAACCTCTAAAACCTGAACATGATTAGTAAACATAAATTAGTATTACTAAGTAAACTAATACCAGTTTTATAACAAATTACGTTTGTTGTAAACTGAGTAAAAACATATTTTGTTTATAACCGAATTAGTACCTTGCGACCGTGAGTTAATCGCAAATGTGGATAGTCTTTCATAATAGCATAAATGCGTTGTGCCACCATATCCCAATCCTATAAATTACATGAAACAAAATATGAAGAAATAAAGCAAGAGTGCTATAGCATAGCAAAGTTTGAACAAATTGCAATGATTTCACATTTAATGTAAAATATTGTCAAATAGCAGTGCTATAGTACTTTAAACATAGTGGAATTTGAACAATCTGTAAACTACTATTGACAACACTGCTACAAACTAGTATCTAGAGAGTATAGGCAATACCTTCTCGTCTACATTACGATAGTATACCGGGATGCAAAATTGATTGTTCTCAACTTTTGCTCTTTGATGTCTTTTGTACACTCAATGAGCAAGTTGAGTACCTGCATAAAAATGATGAGACATGTAGGATAACACATTTCATTATTGAAGAAAATTTGAAAATTCAGTGAAGTATTTTCATATATATGATACATTATACATACCTCATCAATCATAGACAAGAATTCATCTGCAGGTTGGAATAAATTAACTTCATTATCCTGTAATTTTAAAAGATTATAATTCAAATTTGACGCCTTATAAAAAGATAATTCTAAAAACACAATGCGAAGTCTTTTAGATTAGGTATATGAAAAACGACGGTTTAGATTAGAAATATATGAAAAACTTAAACAAAGAACACACGATATTTGATAATGGAGATCAGCAAATAGTACATATGTCTTGTAATATTTCAAGTTTAAGGTTTACAAATTATAACTTCTGTTTAAATACTACGATTCACATAAAAAACAACATATGCTAAATAGAAATATCGAAAACTAGTACCATATTATCATATTGTCTTGGAGGACCAATAATGTCCATTCCATGACTACCAGCATAATAGAGATCTCTTACTCCAACAAATTCTTGTACCTGAGAAAATAGGGTGCAACAAAAGTTGGAATTAAAACCTAGTACAAAAATGTAAGTAGTTATTATCAATTTTGTGTTGTAAAATTATTCAACTACCTTTTGGCGGCATCTTCCGTTAATTATTGCGGTAAGAAAATATTATGCGATGCTTTTAACAGCGCCACACATCTGCAGATATTGCAGGACTAGTACAAGAGAAATCAAAACAAGAGAAGAAAAATAACAGTAACATATGCAAGTAAAATATTACATACACTTTCGGACATAAAAGCATGATCAGGATTGTCAACGATCGGCGAAAGAGTCCCGTCATAATCGAGAAACATGACTATTTTCTTTCCTTTTGCAAATTTAGTAATTTGCTCAAAAGATGCAAGTGCTGATGGAAATTCTAACTGCAAAATCATAAAAAACAAATAAAACACAAACAACTAATCAATATAACTAACTAATTATCTAGGCTGGTAACCTAATAGAAACTACGAAAATGAACAATGAGACACAAAAATTACATAAAGGGTGTTATAGTATGTGTTTTATATACCTGCCATGTTAAATACGCATCATCAGCATCAAAGGATACAACACCATTCTTGCGAGTAAGAGAAGATGATCTAATTACATCAAGATGAGCATTATGATTGTCCATTGGATCCAGGTTTATGGACAATTAACAACTATTTAAAAATCAAACTTATATGAAAAACTAGCAGTATGTATGTATTGAGCAGGAGCATAAAAAAAATAAGAAATTTTATTAAAAATAATAATTATTTTAACTCTATCTATTAAGTTAGTTGATCAAAAAAACAGACTTAAAAAGATGATTTATTGAACTGAATTTATGATGTTTAAATCGGTTAAGTTGAACCGACTTAACACAACACAACTTTGTTAAGTCGGTTCATGAAACGACTTAAAAACAACATGTTGATTAAGTCGTTTGTTGTTAACTCGGACACAGAACTGACTTAAAATATACATTTTAACCGACTTAAAAAGGTAAAATTCTACTAGTGAGGTTAATGAAACTTTATGCGTTTGATATTAGTCACTTTACATTGTAAAATAACTTTTTCACTCAAAAAGAAAGTAAAATATTTTATAAAATGCTCACACAAATAAAAAAAGCAAAAATATACACGCTTTTCCTAATAAATAAATAATTAAAAAATCTGACCAAGAATTTGACGATGTCAAAGTAAAAAAAATCAACAATATTGAATTTAAATTAAATGCAAAGGAAAGTGACACAAAAGGTTCAAATTAAATACTAAAGTACATTACTACCAAACAATCGAAAGTCAACATATATACGTAATCTCTATTTAAAAAAAACGTCAACAAGACTACACATTTGAATTTCAAAATCTCGAAAAGACAAAAACATAAGATTAAAGAGAAGAAGAAAAATAAATGGTACCTAATTTACGAAGCTTCAAGTCCACCTATGTCAAATTTTGAGTTCACAATACAAGTTCAACAACATAATACAATCATGAAAGTGGTGCTTATCGTATACGAGATTTTATTTTGTAAAATTGTCCAACTATTTTTTCACGGCATCTTCCACTAATTATTGTGGTCGGAAAATATTATGTCATGCTTTTAATAGCGGCACACATCTGCAGATATTGTAGGATCAGTATGAGAGAAATCAAAACAAGAGAAGAAAAATAGCAGCGTAGTGTTAGAAACACACTCTTTTTCGATATACTTGAACACCTTTTATTGTATTCACATTTTAGAAAATATACCAATGATAAAAATCATGTCAGATACTGTGTTAAACAGTGTGTTGCTAGATAGAATTTCGTCTATGCATGATCAGGATTGTCAACAATCAGCGAAAGAGTCTCATCATAATCAAGAAACAATACTATTTTCTTTTCTTTCTCAATGTTAGTAATTTGCTCCAAAGATGCAATTGCTAATGGAAATGCTAACTGTAAAATTATAAAAAACAAATGAAGCAGAAACAACTAATCAATATAACTAACTAACTAACTACTATGTGTAATAGAAACCGCGAAAACGAACAATGAAGCACTAAAAATCACATAAAATGTATTATAGTATCTGTTTTATATATTTGCCATGTTAAATAATCAGCATCAAAGGATGTAACACCATGACCAATATCCATTGATATTTTCTTGTGAGAAGGGGAAGATGATCTCATTGCATCGAGGCAACCGTTGGAACGAACATCGTCAAGAATTCCTGTCTTTTTCCTTGGAATCGCTAGCGAAGGACCATGTAGAAAAGTTGTAGCACCTGTAGGAGAATATGAAAAACTTGAAGGCGTGTCGAGCCTTGATCTCGTCCTTGTTACGATTGAAGCATCAACAAGTCGAAGAGTATGATATGTCTTTAGGTCCATTGGATCCAGGTATATGGACAATTTTACCATACAACAACTGTTAGAAAAAACAAACTTGGTTCAAAAGTAAATAGATACAAAAAACACAAATACAAAACACAAGAGATTCGATCATGAAGGTTAACTAATTGTATTTTGCAACATTAACTATGAGTTATATCAAAAAGCCATCAAGTTATAAAACATAACAAACTTTTTCAAAACTTTGTTTGGTATTGTAAATTAATTAATGAAAATTGAAGACTAGTAAACTCAATGTGAATTGATGTCAACATCATAATGTGAATTATAAGTTGCTATTGATTGTGTTTTTTTAATGTTCGTATGATAAAAATTAGGATTCAATCGATATCATGTTATTTTTGTCCATATATTTGACGACTCGAGATCATTTCATTGAGATCAAATTAAAGAAGTTCAAGAACGTTGTGTGGATTTTATTTTTGTATTAATTGAAGAAAAAGACGGTGCTTGAATATATGTCTATTGAATATTGCTAAATGTGATTTTGTAATTTTGTTAATGGACATCTAAATCATTTTTTGTCTTGTCAACAATAGTAAAAAATGGGAGACATATTCTTTATACTCTATATTTTGTATGAACTTCTGATATTGTATATTTTGGTTATTAGATGGTTATATAAAATTGTGATTGAAAGTACAAAATTGTGAGTTGAAATTTAATATGAAATATTGTATATATGTATGTAGGTATGTATGGAACAGGAGCATAAAAAAAAAATTATTAAAAAAACAATTATTTTAACTCTACCTATAAAGTTAGTTGATCAAAAGAACCGACTTAAAAAGATGATTTGTTTAAATTTACTTTTACCTATGATCTACTTTAAAAAGATGTATGTATCCATGATATGTTTTAAACTTTTAATTTTGTCAAAAGCTACTTTTATTTATGATCTACTTCTTGAATTAAGTGAATTTCTTTTCTTTCCTTTGTTTTCTTAAAAATCCTAATTTTTGTCTAAATTGATAAATTCAGAGGCATATTTTACACGTTTAAATTTATCAATCTAAACATGAATTTGAGAATATAGGTAGATGATAAAAAAAAACCATGTAAGTTAAAACTCATAATCGATTTTTCACATATTTGAATTTGAATAATCTGTTGAGGTGACTAATTATTTTAGCCCGATATGCTCTTTTAATTTGAAGGGCTAACTAATGGCCTATTCTATTCTATTCTATTTTATATCGTATTATATTTCTTTTGATGAAATAAACATTAGAAAATATAATATTAAAAATTTTATAAATTTATTTTAAAAATAAATTAAATATTTATTAAATTTCTGAAAAGAAAACTATAATATATAATTTATGTCAAAATATCAAAATACTGACATGATTTGGAGAGCTTTTTTTAACACTTTCTTTTTTTTTTATGTTAAATTTTTGTCCTCTAAAAAAAAATTAACACACAAACAAATATTATTTCATCCATCAAGACACAAATAAAAAATTATTTTAGAATGTAAATAAATGTCCTAACAAGTGTATCAAAGTACGTAGGATCTCTTCTATACTGATTGGAGTTCAAGACTTTGAATGAGACATAGAGACAAAACATGAGTAAAGAACAAAGGGAGCAGGGACACTATATGAAACTCATAATGATATTTAGACTTATATAAAATAGGTACTATAAATAAATTAATAACATCTAAAGTATATTTGGAAAAACATTAACCCATTAAATTCTTCCTTAACTTGAAAGAATCAAAATAAAAGAACAATTACAAATGTATTCCCTAATTTTCTTGTTAGGGGTAATATCCAATGGTGCAGAAAGAATATGAATTAAATAATAAATTTTTTGACGGGGACAAAAATAATCTCTAGGCACATTTTTTATAATATTTCTGGCATATATATAATTATGAGCCAGAAATTTAATTTACGGCTATCAAAAAAGCTTTGAGAACAAAAAAAAAAACTGAATAATGATAATATTATTCCTATCTTGAGAGGTCTTCAGAGCCAAATTCTGCTCCTAGAAACCCTTGAAATGTTCTCAACCAAACACAAAATCAGAATTTGTCTTTAATATATAGTATAGTAGAAGTATATTCTCCTCTATACATTATACTAATGAGATTGATTTCCATACCACAAGTGACTTGAGAAATTCCATAACCTGCATATACAACATTGTGGTACAACTTATGTCATAAAAACCTTTATACTATTATATATTACATGTTTGGATTCACGACGAATTTAGTAAAATCACATTGAAATTATGATTTTGTTGAAATTTAAAAGTGTAGCATTTGTTAAAATCACGATAGTATAGAGAATTCTATTAAGATGTTTGGCATAGGGATTTAAAATATTTTTGGAAAACAATTTCTATATTTTAATATATATTTGAGATTTTTTAAAAATTTAGAAGGTAACATGATTTATGATCATGTAACATTTTAGTCACACTTCACTTATTTTTTGAAACATTTTATAAATTATTTATTTTCAAGAAGAAAATAAAACTTGTGAAAATTTGGAAATTGTTTTCGGCTTATTTTATAAGCTCTTCAAAGTAACTTATGAAAACAACTTATAAAATATTTTGATTTTATTTTATGACATGTCTAGTTTATAAACTACAAATTGCAACGAAAGAGTAAAAAGAAACATATAAACTAAATAACAATCACAAGAATTACCTCTGAAGGATCACAAAGAGAGTAAATTGCATTGCTTTCTTTAGGAGCAGAAGACACTAAGATTCCAAAACCTTTATTAAACTCACTCAGAACCTGTCACAGTCCATTTTTTATATCAGTGTTAATATAAGGAGAATATATATAGCAACGTAAAAAAAATTGAAGAACATGAAATTTAAGTATAGCATCACAACAACAAGTAACATATTAACCTTAAATGCATCTTCATCGGTCTGATCGTCCCCAATATATATAGCTAGCACGTCGTTGTCTTCGTTAAGTCCTAAATAAAAACATGTTTATGTAATTTAGTGGCTATAAAACACTGATTCTGACACAAACACCTAACATAACATGGACAATCACATGTGTCGGACGTAGCGACACGCCTGATTCTAGAGAAATTATGATCCTTTAATACAATAATAAAAAAATAAACTCACCAAGTGATTCAAGCAAATATGTAACAGCTTTTCCCTTATCCCAATCGATCACTGGTCGAACCTCTAAAACCTGAACATGATTGGTAGACACACATTAGTATTACTTAGTAAACTACTAAAAATTTCGTAACAAATTATGTTTGTTGTAAAATGAGTAAAATAAGTTTTTGTATATAACGAATTAGTACCTTGCGACCGTGAGTTAATCGCAAATGTGGATAGTCTTTCAGAATATCATAAACAATTTGTGCCACCATATCCCAATTCTATACATCACATGAAACAAAATAAGAGGAAATAAAGCTAGTAGTGCTATAGCGTAGCAAAATTTGAACAAATTGCAATGATTTCACATTTAATACAAAATATTTCAAATAGTAGCACTATAGTACTTTAAACATATGAGAATTTGAACAATTTGTAATCTACGATTGACAACACTACTACAAACTAGTAACTAGAGAACAAATTAGTAACTAGAGAGTATATGCAATACCTCCTCGTCTACGTTACGATAGTGTACCGAGACACAAAATTTATTGTTCTCAACCTTTGCTCCTTTGATATCTTTTGTACATTCAATGAGCAAGCTAAGTACCTACATAAAAATAATGAGACAGTTAGGATAATACATTTCAATATTGAAGAAAATTTTGAAATTCAATGAAGTATTTTCATATATATGATACATTATACATTATATATACCTCATCAATCATAGGCAAGAATTCAGCTGCAGGCTGATATAAATTAACTTCATTACCCTGTAATTTTAAAAGATTATAATTCAAATTTGAGACCTTTTAGAAAGATACTACTAAAATGACTATGTGAAGTCTTTTAAAACACAAAAAAACACAAACAAAGAACACTCGATGTTTATTCATGTAGTTCGGCATATTATGCCTACATCTCCGACTACAGAATAACTACAATACACAAGTGTGTAAAAACGATAATTTAGATCATTAAAATATGAAAAAACTTAAAAAAAGAACATGTTATATTTGATAATGGAGATCAGAAAATAGTATCTATGTCTTGTAATATTTCAAGTTTAAAGTTTACAAATTATAACTTTTGTTTAAATATTACAGTTCAGATAAAAAACATATTGCAACATAGAAATCTCGAAAACACTTAGTACCTTATTATAAGTAGACCTAATGCAAGTAGGGTGCTTATCAGATTGTCTTGGAGGACCAATAATGTCCATTCCATGACTACCAGCATAATAAAGATCTGTTACTCCAACAAATTCATGTACCTGAGGAAATAGGATGCAAAAAAAGCTGGAATCAAAACCTAGTACAATCATGGAAGTGGTTATTATCAGGGTCGTCTCTGAGATTTTGTTTCGTAAAATTCTCCAACTACCTTTTCACGGCATCTTCCGCTAATTATTGCAGTAGGAAAATATTTTGCCATGCTTTTAACAGTGGCACGCATCTGCAGATATTGCAAGATTAGTTTAAGAAAAATCAAAATAAGAGAAGAAAAATAACAGTGTAGTGCTAGAAACACACTCTTTTTCGACATATTTGAACACTTATTTTTGTATTCACATTTTAGAAAATAAACCAATGATAAAAATGATGTCACATACTGTGTTAAAAAGTGTGTTTCTAACTAGCATTTTGTCTATGCAAGTAGAATATTACATACACTTTCAGACATGAAAGCATGGTCAGGATTGTCAACGATCGGCGAAAGAGTCCCGTCATAATCGAGAAACAATACTATTTTCTTTCCTTTTGCAAAGTTAGTAATTTGCTCAAAAGATGCAAGTGCTGAGGGAAATTCTAACTGCAAAATCATAAAATAAAATTAAAAAAAACAAAATGAAGCAGAAACAACTAATCAATATAACTAACTAACTAACTAGTATGTCTAATAGAAAATGCGAAAACAAACAATGAAGCATAAAAAATTACATAAAGGGTATTATAGTGTGTTTTATATACCTGCCATGTTAAATAAGCAGCATCAACATCAAAGAATGCAACACCATGACCAATATCCATTGATATTTTCTTGTTAGTAGGAGAAGATGATCTCATTGCATCGAGACAACCGTTGGAACGAACATCATCAAGAATTCCTGTCTTTTTCCTTGGAATCGCTAGCGAAGGACCATGTAGAAAAGTTGTAGCACCTGTAGGAGAACATGATAAACTTGAAGGCGTGCCGAGCCTTGATCTCGTCCTTGTTATGGTTGCAGCATCGGCAAGCCGATGAGTGTGATTTGTCTTTAGGTCCATTGGATCCAGGTCTATGGATAATTTTACCATACAACAACTATTAGAAAACAAAACTTGATTCAAAAGTAAACAAATACAAATAATACAAATGTAAAACACAAGATATTTGATCACGAAGTTATACTAATTGTGTTTACAACATTAATTATTGTTAATTAATTAATGAAAAATAACAAACTTTTTCAAAATTTTGTTTGGCATTGTTAATTAATTAATAAAAATTGAAGACTAATAAACTCAATGTGAATTAATGTCAACTTCACAATCTGACTTTTTGATCAATTTCTTGATTATTATTATTAATATTAATATTAATATTATTATTTATTATTTTAGTAGTCATTGGACGATTAAGAATAGTTTACATCACATGATCATGACAACAAGCAATTATAAAAAATAAAAATAAAAATTGAAAAAACTGAATCAAGCATTCATTCAAGGAATATTTGCTTCCTCTAAATTAGAGTTGACACACATATATAAATAATATTAATTATTGATATTTTTATTATTATTATTATTATTATTATTTTACCGGAGAATTTTAAATGTTAGTAATATTGGTTTTTAAGGTTAATGATACTATTTGCGTTTGATATTTGTAAAATAAAATTTTTACTAAAAAAAAAAAGTAAAATCTTTAATAAAATGATCGTAAAAAAAGGGAAGAACATACACGTTTTTCTAAATAAATAAATAATTAAAAAAAATTGACCAAAAAATTGACCATCTCAAAGTAAAAAAATTCAACAATATTGCATTTAAATTAAATGCAAAGGAAAGTGGCAGGAAAAGTTCGAATTAAATACTAAAGTACATTACTACCAAACAATCGAAAGTCAACATATATACGCAATCTCCATTAAAAAAAACGACAACAACATTACACATCAGAATTTCAGAATCTCCAAAAAAACAAAATATAAGATTAAGGATAACAAGAAAAATAAATGGTACCTGATTTACGAAGCTTCAAGTGAATCAATATCAAATTTTGAATTCACAATACACGTTCAAAAGTTTCCTAATAATTTCAACAAAAATGAGTTAATATTAAAAACAAATAAATAAGTAGTAACGGTTTTGTGCAAAACTTTGAGATAAAAAATTAGTTGAATTCCCTGTATGTGAAGCAGTTGTGAGAATCATTAAATTTAAATAAAAAAAATTCTTACAAAAATTTAATAGTGTAATAGTTGCAAAAATTATTATATTTTAAAGATAAATTTTCTCTCACAAAATCTACCAATTCTCACATCGACCAATCATGCATTTGTTATAGAGAATTTATACAATTTTTTTTTTTGGTAATATAAGGAAAAAAGAAAATGTGCACGTGCGATAGTGAGGAAACAAGAAAGGAAAATGAAAGGAGAAAGATATATAGAACATGAACATACCAAAGAAGAAGTAAGAGGTTTGAGAAAGGGAAAAGAATGTTAATAATAATAATGAGAATAAGAAAGGAGAAGAAGAGAGAAATTGAGGTGGGGGAAGAGAGTATTTATAAGAGTTGTTTGGTATTAATTTATTCATTTCATTCACCTAACTAACTAACGTGCATTACATGGTAACAACTGTGCAAACACCTACCGAATAAAATAATAATAATAATAATAGTATGAAAGCCAAAACAATACTAGAAAGACTTTTCTTAACCTAATTTAATAATAATTTAATTTCGGCTAAATTTCAGGTTTAGTCTCTTTTAATTTATTTTTTTTTCAATAATTATAATTTTAAAGTAAGTACACGCTTCCACCTCAATCTTGCGTGTACTCGATTCACCAAACCTTTTTAGAAACTTCTTTACTAAAGCTATTGTGTGCCAAACTCTGTCCAAAATGAAACTGTTTTTTTTTTTTTTTTTTTTTTTTCTAGTTTCTAGAAGAAAATAAAATGTTTAAGCTAATTAATAAGAAAGTGAATTGAGCCGTCTTAAGTTGCGTTTGATACTAGGAATAAGAAAAACATGATTGAACAAGATATTTTATTCTATTTTAATCAAGTTTGTTTCAGGACTTAGCAGTTAGCATAATATAATAAAAGTTAATTTTGTTGATTTATATATCTAATCATATTTTAACTAATTAGTTGATAATAAATATTTTTTAAATTATTTAAAAATATTTATGAGATATACCATTAATAAAATATATATTTATTTTTTTAAGTAATTGATTAGTAAAATATTATATTCTAACTAATTAGATAGTAAAAAAGATGTGTTTTATGGATGATTATATAATAAATCATAAATTATATTTGATAACTTTAAAATGTAAAATATATAAATGAATATTTTTAATTAAAAATTAATTTTATCAATTCAAGCTTAAAGTATTTTAAAATAATACTTTAAAATTTATTTTTTATTAATTTAAACTTTTCAATTTGATATATTTTATATTTAGTCATCTATTTTATTTATTTTAAATTAAAATAAATAAATAAGTTCCTTACTTGAAAATATTAATTATTTTAAAATTAAAATTATATATAAATAATTTAAAATTATAACAAATAAATTATTTATTAATCTAATATATTTTTTATTAAGCTAGTTTATTTATTTTAAATTATTCACTTTAAAATATTTAAAATTATTTTAAATATAAATTATGTATAAAAAATTATTTCTTTAAATTTTTAAAATTATTTGTTTTAATTATAATAAATAAATTATAAATGGTTAAAAAAAATTAATTATAATAATAAGGATAAAATTAAAAGAAAAAAAAATTAATCAACTATAAGTTCAGAAACTATTTGAATTAGTTTATCCAAAAATACTATAAATTCATAAATGATTATCACCAAACATGTGTTATAACTTATAAGCGATAAATTATAAACTCGTTTTTTTACCTTGTCAAATTTTTTTTCTACTTTTATCTAAATAATGCAAGATGCACACTACTAACAAATAACGTTTATTTTTTAATTATTTGACTAATAACAAATATTTATTTCATTTATATTTTATACGATAAATTAATTATAACTAATATATTATAATTTTATTCTTATTTTTATTACACTTTAGTATAAATAATTTTTACACAATTAATTAATAAAACTGTCAAATTATTAAAACTGTTTAACTTTTAACATAGTCAATTTTAAAGTCATACACACAAATACAATCATATATTTTTCTCATAAAAAAATTGTATTAACTGTGCATAAATTAAACTCATTATATTAATATACTTAAGTATTATATTTTTGTTAAACGGTCAAATACAAACTAAGTCATATTTTTCCGGTCAACAACATAGAAGTAGAAGAAACTTCTTACAAAATGATGAACATGACTCAAACTCGTTTGTAAGTAACTAACAACAAATAAACAATAAAATTATTATGCAGACACAAAAGTTAAAAATCAAACACTATATTCATAATATATTTTAAATACTTTTTTATTTATATTAAGTTTTTCTCTTTTATAAATCTGACACGTTAAAAATAGATATCATGAATATATGATATTAAAATGTTGTGTTTAAATATATTGCTAATAAAAAATGCTTTTCTTGCGGTTCATGAAACCACGTGGGGAGCATGGTGGGGACATTCCAGCTGGAGACACGAATATGGTCAAATATGGTGACATTATTGACATAAAAGAAAACAGTAATTTAGGTTACTATGTATTTGTTAGAGGTGATGTGACATGCATATAAAAGTAACTAGATGTGTCGGTTCTATGAAGTAAGGGTGACTATGATCCAACACACACTAAACTAAAGTATATGCACATAGGAGTTTAGCAAGTTGTACTAGGGACTAGCTAGTTTGACTAACGAGGAGATCTTAAAGAGATATCATATGTTTTGTAATTTATTAGAACATAAAATTCGATACTAAATGAGATATAAATATAATAGGTTAATATTTTATGAAAATAAAATATGATGTTTATTATATTTTATGAAAATAAAATATGATGTTTATTATATTTTATACAGTATTATAATTATATTTTATTTTATATTTTATTTTATGTTTTATTTTATATTAAATTTTATATTTTTAAAATATTATTATAGATGTTTATAGATTTTTTTTACTTTGTACTCAAAACTACATAGTTGTTTGTTTTTCAGAGAAATAGTGTGAAAACATACTTATAGTTGAAAGCTACAATATCTAACTTCATAAATTCCAAAGTGAAAAGTCTTGCTATCATGGTGTCGAAGTGATTGAACACACACCCAAATACACATTAAAATTGTGATTAATTAGGTCATTCTCTTGTACATTACCATTAGAAGATTGTGATTTTTTTTTTTTAAGGTCAACATTAACCATCAATTAAATCGAAAAAAAAAAGAGATTACTATAGTGGAAATGAGTGCTTCCACAAATAGTTGTTCATCAACTTAAAATATAAATATATGAGATAAATTGTAAAACTCATTTTAAGTTACAAGAGATTAATTCTATGACTTATAAAATTTATGAGTTGTTTTAAAATGATGTAGTTTTATGAGACTTTTTTAAAAAATCTTATATTTTTATTTATTAATAGAGATCACTTTTATTCGGTTCATTCTCATTTGTTCTACAAACAATCAATTGTTTGAGTCTATGGTCCAATAAAAATTTAGATATAATTTTAATTTTCATAATTTATGTTAGTTGTCATTTATTCATCACCTCAATTGTTGGTTTTCTAAAAAATTAAATTTTATGTTGTATTTAAGTAAATGTGAATAAATTATCCACAAGTATTAAAATCAATCATATGTATCCCATTATCTTTAGGGGAGTATTTTAATTAATTGTCACTACTAGAAATTGGTGTTTTTCGTGCGGCATTTCCTGCGGAAGTATATCCGCAGGTGATACATAAGGATTTTCCTGCGGTTCAGGAATAATTGAGGAATATATCTGCGTTTAGGAATCCGCAGGTAGGACGGCAGGTAAGTTAATTGTTTCCTACGGATTTACATGTGATTTTTCTGTCCGTAGCAAACTCCATATTCGAAGCAAATTCCGCAGCAAATGCATTCCAATCTTGAAATTTTTACCTTCATATATATGAAGTAGTTTTTATTTTTATATAAATAAAGTAGAATTGTTTTTTAAATAAATAAAAAAGTAAGACAAATTCCACGGTTAGGGATAACAATATAGTTTGCATGTTGTGTCTACACGAACATGTCTTTATTTATAGAAGAAAATTCGATTTGATTAAGTGTGAGTTTGTCCTTAAATTAAAATTATAAGGCGAAGAGGGGTGTTGATATCTACTTTGCACAGGAACCGTTGTATAAAATATCTATATTTTTATGTTTATATAAATAAAGTACATTTTATGTTTTTATTTTTATATAAAGGCTTACACTAAAAAAAAAAGTATCTATTGTGACACTTATATTTTGTGATGTTTTTTTATTTATCACTAAAACTATTTTTAGCTAGAATTAGAGTGTCACTGCTTCTAAAAATATTATATTCTTTTATAGAAAAATTTAAATGCCCAAAAATATAAGTTTTGCCCCCTTTGATTTTATACCTACAAAATGCGGCTACACCTTTTCTTTGCATTTCTTGTACCATTTTCTCTCTATTATCTTCAATAAACCCTGGTTCTCAAAAATTCTAAATTCAATTTCGAACATCCCTAAACTCATCTCTCTCTTCAATTCGCGATTTGCCGTAAGAAGTAAATTATATTCTCTTTTCAAATCATTTCAGTTTGCGATTTCAATTTTAATTTTGGTAATATTGCTTATTAAGTGTCATTAATTCGCGATTTGTTGAATGAAATTCTCTCTCGTTTCACTTTGCAATTTGCAGTAGCAAATAAGTTTTATCCTGTTTTCAAATCATTTTAGTTTGCGATTTCAATTTTTATTTTGGTAATATTGCTTGCGTGTCGGCTTTATTTTCAATCGATTGGAGATGTAAAAGAAGCTGCTTTGACTCAGAAGCAACTCGGTGTTGAAGAAGATGCTGGTGTTTTGTGAAAGGAAGTTAAGAGATTGAAGGTTAAAGTTTCGGGTATTAGTTCGGTTTTGGAACGACAAACTAAGGAGTTAGATGAACTTAAAGATGAGGTATTTTTCAATTTCCAGAATTTGTTTTTTGTTTAGTTTAATTTGTTTGGTAAATAGGGTGGTTTAGTTTTAGGTGTGATGAATGTTGTTTAGAATTGTAACTGGAATGATGAACCGGTGGATGTTTTGTTGATTTTTAAATTTATTGATGGTAAATTTGGGATGGAGAAGGGCAAGAAGATTCAGGTTTTGTTTACAAAGGGAATTGTTATTTCTAGTGTTTCTACAAGAATGATTTTTGCTTTTTACTTGTTATTTTAAGTTGTGATTGAACAAATTAAAAAAAAAAAGTCTTAATATGTTGATGGTTTGCTTTGTACTACAGGAATGAGTGGTTTAATAAGTGATAGGACTCAAACTGGATCCATGCAATTCTTTTCAATAAAATGTACATGTATACAACTATACATTCATATTAATTATTAGTTGTTATTATCATCAAATAATAAGTCATAGCAACACAATTACTTGGTATTCTATCTACATAAAAGTTTTCATACTTCTTTCATAGTTACTTAATATATATTTTTTTAAATAATTTTGGTATTGGTATTCCTTCAGCTCTGACTTGCAAAGAGCAGTCAAAGAAAGAAATAGCATTAAAGAATGAAGCGTTGAATCAGAAAGCATCAATGCAAATCCAGCTTCATGTGAAAACAGAGGTGAATTACTCTGCAACATTATGATTTATTTGTGATAATTTGGCTATTTTCAGCTCAAACTAACTTTTATTGATTTCATGCTGACTTAGGAGCTTGAGAAGTCAAGTTTGGAGCGTTTTAGATTGCAAGAGAGAAATATGGCTTTGCTAAAGAGTTCGCAACATTAAAATTGTGAGTGGAGCTGCAGTTTGATTGAGTTTCTATACTTTGCTATTATATAATATTTTTTTGTATGTTTGTCAGGAACACTGAAATGACAATGGAAAATCGAACTTTGTGTTTGGTGGAATAATGTCTTTAATAATTTAGGAGATGGAATTATGAGTTTGGATTTTGAACAAGCTGAGGACAACAAGCCAGTATTGAACATATCCTAACCTTCATTTTCTCAATGTTGGTTTTCATTTAGATTCGTCCTTTGTTTTCATTGAACTAGGGGAAAAAGTTAAAAGTTCGCATGAATTAAGAAGTAAAGTTTGAATAAGCTTTGGACTAATTAAAAGTTTACATTTCTAGGGTATGGTCATGGACAATGATTGAAATTGAATACCATATCAGTAAAGGAGAATATGATCCCTGATGTTATTATTATTTTTTTGTTTCTTTTTGTCCAGACTTAAAATCTTTTGTACCTATAGCGTTCCTAGCGTGGGTGATGCTGGTTCCTGTCAACTGGACAAGCACTGGGATAGAAACGGCTGGGATAAAAAACATAACTTCCAGCGACATTGATAAGCTCTCAGTTTCAATGTCCAGCGTGGATCTGAAAGGTTTGAAAAACTATTATTCAGTGTAATTACAGTTTTGTTGCTGCTTCTTGATGTTGTTTAATAAATTATCTTCTAATATGAAGTACCTGCATGTCAAGATGTATTCCTGACCTAATAATATATATGGATTAACTATGTCTGTGAGGCTTTATGTCTAGTGTGTGTAACCTTTATTTACTGTATACAATCTTGATTGTTTCGCATCTACTCTATACATATTATTACTGTTATTATATGTTAGTTACTTTTTCTTCTAATCAGTATCTCATAATGCGACATCACTTCTCCATTTCAATTATCATTTTTTTTTCTTTTTTGTGTAATCTCATTTTTTTAAAAGTTGTATAGATGCTTTTACAGTGCATTCATGTCCGAATTTGATTATATAAACTATTTTCAAGTATTGTTTTTTTTGACATTGTTGCTAAATGTGGTGCTTTTCTAAAATTTTACACTATCTTAGGTTTTGGTCACACATAGTAGCTGCTTATGCATTTACCTTCTGGACATGCTAAATTTTGATGAGGGAGTATGAAAAAGTTGCCTCAACGAGATTACAATTTGTTGCAGCAGAAAAGCGTTGTCCTTATCAATTTTCAGTAATATTTTGTTCTCTATTTTTAGTGAGGAATTTTTCTATGTAAAACTACTACTTTACTCTTTTTTGGGAAGCTGAGATGAAGCATAAAACTCTGATTTTATGTCTCTTGTGTAAGAGGTGGTATGCTTTTTATTTTAGGTGCGTAATACATTTGAACCTATAGCCTCATACAAACTACCGAATCCTCTCACCACTAGCCCAATCACAGTGATTAAAGGTGCTATGCCTACTTAGTAATATTTCTAGGTAGATCTCAACTGTATACTTTCCACATTTAAAATATGTAGATTACCATTGTGGATTTTCTAGTAATTAGGAAATCATAATAAGAATCCAGCTATTTATATCAGTGAATAAGTAAGCAAAATAATAGAGTGATGACTGCTATGTGGTATTTAAATTAAATACATCAAAGAGATATAAGAAAAGATAAAAGGTCTAGCAGAAGGTTCTAAAAACTAATAAAACAAGGCAGGAGCAAACATAACTTTAGCACTGAAGAGCTCTCCAATCTGACAATATCTTTACAATAACCAAGTTTGGGAAAATTGCTATTATAGGTTGAATTGTCACATGTTAAAATTGAGATATTCCTTCATACATATTTTTCTTATAGAAAATATATTACTTTGAAGGTGCTTGTTTGAAACATTCCTCCAGATCTTGATGAATCTGTTAGTGAGCTCGTTGAGCACTTCTTTCTGGTCAATCATCTGGATAACTATCTTACTCACCAGGTTGGTTCCTTTTGCTACAATGTTAAACTTATTAATTGTCAAATTGATTCTGAGATGATGTGTATGAAATGTGGAGTACATTATTAACTAGATATATTACAACAGATATAATTTTGCCCATTTATTTAGGAAACGAAAAAACAGTATGTGACAGCATATTTATTGTGACACTTACACAGGTTGTTTATAATGCAAACAAATTAGCAAAGTTGGTTAAAAAGAAGAGTAAGCTGCAGAATTGGCTCGTCTGTTATCAAAATAAACTTGACAGAACTTCAAACTGAAATGAAGGGATTAGTTTTAAACTGAACTGCAGAATTGGCTCCGCATCACTAGCGTCAATGGCTGAAAATTTTCAGCGTTCTGCAATTGAATTTGCTTGTTCTATGCAACACAACTCTTCCACCCACTTTCGTACCTTTCAGGTTTCCTCTTTTTTATGTCTTCCACCATCTCATTATTATTTTATTCTAATTCTGCATATTCGTTGCGCCATAGATAACATAGACAAGATCATATTCGTTGGCACTGATATGCAGAAAGAACAGGCTATTTGATGTATGTTGAATCTTCGCATGGTTTTATTGTATTGCTTTTTTATTTGTTTTGTGGGATATATTTTCCACCTTATGAGGAACTAGCATTTGAGGGATATCTATATTTTGTTGGCAATTATACAAGCAAAGTTTTCTTGCTCTGTGGGTGATCTTTTAGGTATCTAGATTTATCACCAATTTATGATCTTAGCCTGTTTGTTTTGCAGATGTATTGATGGTAGCACGAGAGAATCCGACTTTCGGTGTCAGGTTTTGCTATTTCTGTTGCGCTTCTTGTTACAAGAGGTATTTTCCCATCTTTTTCACATACAAGTATATTGTTTCAATTAAGGAACTTTGCATCTTTAATTGTATATTGTTACAAGGGGCTATACTGTGACAAAATTGGGGAAACTAATGCAGGATCAATGCTTATTTCTTTTTATTTGTGTAATTTCATTACACTCCTTTCTCTTTTTGCTATCAGATATGTCTTTGCTGTCACCACTAAAAATCAGCATAGTAAGTCGTACTAAAACTCATTGATTTCATGATTTGACTCTTGGCAGTTTCCTTTTATTGTTGAACTTCTCACTTGCATTTGAATTTCTGACTTGCATTTGAATTTCCAACAATATATGAATTAAGGACAAGGAACCACACCAAAGTATAACAATAGGCAAATTCTTGAATAATATCCACAATTAGTTTCACTTCACTAATAATCCATGTTAAACACAATAAACTATTTGTTGTGTGAAGCAGTCTTATTTTTATCCTCAATCCTCACATAAAATGCAATTCTATTTATCCCTGTTAATTGTTGTTATATGGACTGGTATGCAGTTGAAAAATGATAAAGTTAAAGTAAGTTTTGGTTGATAAGTAATAACTTTTGTCTCTATGCGCACTCTTTTGCAGGTAGTCACAAATCTACTAATCAATGAACATTGGTTTGAGACCAATAAAAATTTAACCTTTCTGTTGTAACATTTAGGATTTGTTGGATCTGATGAAAATAGTGGAGATGATGACATTGGTAGCTATCATATTGAATAGTATTCGTTTTTATTTTGTTAATTTGGTTGTATCATATACTTGATTATACTTAGTTTTGATTTTTGAACATGATATAAATTGTGTCGGAGTATTGCAATAGTATTTCAATTAAAGAGTAATGTTAAATATTTAAAAAATGTATTTATAATAATGTTTTCATATATTTTTAGTTGAACTTTTCATATAAATAAAGAATTAGAAGAAATTTAAGAAATTTGAAAATAATATTGAGGCAAAATTACCTGGGGATTTTCATGTGCAAAATTTCATATGGATTTACCTGCGGCTTTTCATGCGAAAAATATTTGCAGGAATAGTGCTACAAATATTTCTGTGTGAAAAGTCGTAAGAAAATGCCTTAAGTTTACTAATTGTTTGCTGCGGAATTTATCTACTTTTCCTGCGGATTTATCCGCAAGTATATTACCTGCGGATTTAAAAATCCTCAGGAAACAATTATCTACGAAGGTTTTACGTGGGGAATTAGTTCCGCCAATAAATCCGCAGGTAACGTGTGTTTCTGCGGATTTTTAGTTGAAATCTGCAGGTAAAACGCTGATTTCTAATAGTGTGTAGGGTAATTACCCACAATTTTTGAAAGAGAACATAAAATGTTAGTTTAGTTTGGTAGTAATTTTGTAGTAAAATACCACTTTAAAGAGTTATGTTTGAATTTAGATACATGATAAAATATTAAAATTAATATTAAATAATTTTTCTCTTTATCTCATTTTTTATAAAAGTTATTGATTGAAGAGGAGAAAAGAATGTCGATGTCAAATTCTAGACTTAGTTTTACGGTTGAATCGGAACATCCACAAGTATTATATATAGAGTTACACACGTAGTAAGATAGTATAATATTGAAATATAATATTTAGATACTCATACACCCCATTTATCTAAATATATTAACAAGCCATTTTAGCGGAAGCTAATTATAAATTTGGTACCCATAGTACTTTGATTAAGATAGTCTATGTTAGAGAATTAAAGACTATATATTGGCATGCTACATAAATAGTTTTATATATTTAATGAGAATTTACTGTTTTGCCACAATATAGTTTCTAGTAGTGTGTGGAATAAATCAAGACTATAAGAATTTAGAATAGGAGACTAAAACTACTATTATACAAAACTATTACTTAAAGTATTTCAAATTAATTTTTTAACTCAAATTTATTTCATAGTACTTTAGTTGAAATCCAACTCGAAAAAATAATTACATTTTTCTACACAAATAAAATAAAAAAATGCATATTGATTGAATGATTTGGCTAATTAAAAAAGATATAATATGCGATTCTAAATAAAAAAAGAATCTTTTACTAACGGGATATTTTTAATATATATTTTCCAAAGGAATTTTATTTAGATTTTCTTTTGTCTCCGTTAAAATATTTAGCTTTAATATCTTAACGAATATTTATTTAATTTTTCTAACAACTAATACTTATTTATTTAACGCTTGATATGATGGAAAATTAAATCTTAAAATAAGATATGTACTTTCAAAAATTATATGCTGATTGATCGAATGATTTGGCTAATTAAAAAAGATTCGCGATTCTAAAAAAAAAAAAAAAACCAAATCTTTTACTAACGGAATATTTTTAACCAAATCTTTTGTTAAGTTTTTTTTTGGCGGCGTTAATGTCGTAGTGAACATTTATTTAATTTCTCTAGCAACTAATACTTAATTTTTCAACTCTTGATAAGATGAAAAATTAAATCTTAAAATAAGATATGTATTTTCAAAGATAATTGTATGAGATCTTATTAAAAGATATAGCAACAAAATTAAACCTTCTAATTTGTACACTCTATAGTCTATATATAGAAACAATGTATACCAAAGAAAAACCACAAAAGCTTGCTATTAACACTTGATCACTTAGAGTCACAAAATCAAAACATTTGATCACACTCAGTTCCTTCTTTTATGGAGTCCTTCTTCTACACTCTTCACGTAAGTCCTGTCCATGATTCAATTCTTGCCATGTTTCAACATATTCCATATTTGAGTAATAATTTCTACATTGATTTTGATTACACCAACACAATTATAGAACCCAATGCTAGAAACACCATATCTCTATCTACAATTACAATGAAAAACATATTTGTTGTTCCTCGTGAAATATTATGTAATTGTACGGAGAGGGATCATATCAATGCTTTATACCGTATATTTTCTTCCGTGCCTACTTACTTAATAGATTCAATTCTACCCAAAGTGGAACAATGTGCTAGACAAATTGTTGCAAACAATGATGTATTAAAGATGAATTTGTCGCTTCGCGTTACTACAAGACAAAGGGCAGAGCAAATTGAAGACTTGTTGGAAATATTAGAAATTGATCATCCTTCTTATGACTCTATAGAAAAATGTTCAATTTGTTTGGAGGAATTTCGTACAAGTTCAAAGTTAGAAATTGTTTCCACAAAATGCTCACATTTTTTTCATAAAAACTGTATTGTACCGTGGATTAAAAGGTGTGCTGATAGTTCGTCTTCTTGTACTTGTCCGTTGTGTCGACGTCAAATATTATAAAGAGATAAAGAAATATCAAAAATATTTTTCTTAGGACATGCCTTTATTTGTATTTGATTTTGTAGTTGACTTGTTTAGTGGCTTTTATGCTTTCTATTAATGAAAAATATTTTTTTACTCATCGAAATTATGTTGATATAACAATTGCTTACTTTTAATTTGTAACGATGTCTTTACCAAAAAAAAGAAAAGTTTTAAAAGATGATTTTTCTTTGAAAAAAAAATTAGTGTTATCCGATCAAGATGTTGATGTATTAAATAATTTAAAATTTAAAAGATAAAAGACTTAAATTATTATATTATAGTTATAATAAGAATGAACTTTTTGCAAAAATAAAATGTAATAATGAAAGAGTAAGAACTTTTTATATTTTAATGAATCTTTTGTAATTTTTTATGTAAATTTAATAATTATGGATATAACTTTATATTATTTAAATTATTCAAAGTATTTGTTTAAAAATAAATTTATTTGTGCATGACAAGATTTTCACAAGGTACTAAAATAAATTTAGTATCTTGCATCTGAATGAGCCACAAGGTACTAAAATATAGATAAAAAGTTATAATTTTAGCTGCGGGCATATTTGTCTAATTGAGACGAAAGTTAATTCGCACACATTAGTATTTTTCTAAAAATTATTAAGGATTTTTTTTTCAGTGATAAATTAATTAGTAATTATTAGTTTTAATTGCAATTTTACTTTTTTATTTTCACCAATTCATAGAATTGATTTTTTATTTATTATAAATTTATTTAAGATTTTTTAACTAAAAAATTGTGATTTGATATATTTTAAATGATATCGTATAATCTCATTTTGTATAGCCAGCTAGATGAATTATATATTTATATATTATTAGTTAAATTAAAAAATGAATAATTTTAAAAATTGTAATTGAAATTTTTAGAGAATTTTTTTTGTAACTTCATGGATATTAATTATTTAAAATCATCTTATAATATAATCTTATAATATATCGCATAATTTAAAATGTCATATCATAATTTTTTTATCTAAAAAAATCGTGACATGAAAACAATAAGTATTTAAAATAGGAGATTAAAATTACTATTATACAAAACTATTATTTAAAGTATTTCAAATGATTCTTTTATCCCAAATTTATTTCATAGTACTTTCGTTGAAATACAACTCGAAAAAAGAATTCCATTTTTCTACACAAATAAAAACAAAAAATGCTTATAATTGATTGAATGATTTGGCTAATTAAAAAAGATATAATATGCGATTCAAAAAAGAAAAAACAGAATCTTTTACTAACGTGATATTTTTAATATATATTTTCTAAAGGAATTTTTTTTAGATTTTCTTTTGTCTGCGTTAAAATATTTAGCATTAATGTCGTAATGAATTTATTTAACTTTTGTAGTAACTAATACTTAATTATTTAACTCTTGATATGATGAAAAATTAAATCTTAAAATAAGATATGTATTTTCATAATTTAAATGCTGATTGATTGAATGATTTGGCAAATTGAATACTTGTTGGAAATATTAGAAATTGATCATCTTTCTTATAACTCTACAGAAAAATGTTCAATTTGTTTGGAGGAATTTTGTAATAGTTTAAAGTTAGAAATTGTTTCTATAAATTGCTCAAATTTTTTTCCATAAAAATTGTATTGTGCCATGGATTAAAAGGTGCCCTGATAGTTCATCTTTTTATACTTATCCGTTATGTCGGCGTCAAATAATATAAAGAGATAAAGAAATATCAAAAGTATTTCTTGCACAAAGAAATATTATATTTGTTTGTATTTGATTTTGTAATTGACTTGTTTAGTGGCTTTTATGCTTTCTATTAATGAAAGAAGATCTTAGTAGTGTTATTAGTTCTGCCATGAGTGGTACAAGTGCAAGTGACATTCTAACTCTCCTTGCTGCAGCTGCAACATGTAATCATTTTTATTATTTTCAATCATACTTTTTTTTGTATATTGAGTCTATTACATGTATTTTTATATAAACTTTTTCTATGGTAACTTCCCCATGTGTTTTTTTAATATTGTGTCTTCTTTTGAGTCTTTTTATACCCAATATGAAAGTAAGAGTTGTTTCATTATTTCAGGTGAGTGTACAAGTCAGGGATAATGAAGATCATAGTGTTATTATAAGTATTGAGAACCTGCTCAAACACTTCAAGAGATGAAGTTGCAGTTTTCCACTGATTTTATCTGTTTACTTTGCTACTGACCTAATGCTACTGCTGCATTACACAACATATAGAGATAGTTTTCAACTGATTATAATTATTTGGATTTTTATTATTGAATAAAAGAAATATTGTATTTGGCATATTTTTTGTATTTGTAATTGCTATGTTTGTTTATTTTATTATTTTGAATGGTTTTTATATTATGGGGTGTACTTTTATTGGTGTGAAGGCAAACTAGTAATGTGCACAAGATTGTGAAGGCAAACTAGAATAAGATTGTAGTTTTATTTGTAATATTGAGTACTTATAAATATTACTTAAATATATTATATTTTTTAGTTATATACGGTGAAATGATTAATACTTTTAAATGATTTTGGTGTATGAATTTTTTAGATATTGAAATGAAATTAAAAAATTGTTTTTATTGTTCTTTTGGATATTAAAGTAATGAAAAAAAAATAGTAATATTTAGAAACTGAATTAGTGACCAAATATTTTATAAATATAATAATTTGTCACAAATTTCATCTCTAAATCAGTCGCTAATGATAAAACAAATTAATTTAAAGTGGTTGCTAAATCAGTCTCAAACTTTAGTCACTAATTTAGTCTCAAAATTTGGTCACAAAATTCAGTCACTAAATCGGTAACTAAATTCGGTCGCTAAATCGGTAACTAAATTCGGTCGTTAATTTGGTCGCAACAGTTAGCGACTAGCAGTTTAGCTACTGATTTAAATTGATCACTAAATCGGTCGTTATTTGATTTAGTGACCGATTTTCTTCATTTAGTGACCGAAAAATTGGTCTCTAAAAGCGTTTTTTCTAGTAGTGAGTTTTATTATTACTTGCAACGATTCTTATTTAAAATCATCTTATCATATACCGCAGAGTTTAAAATATGTCATATAAAAAAATTTTGTCTAAAAATCTCGTGGAATAAACCAAGACTATAAGAATTTAAAATAGCATACTAAAACTACTATTATACAAAAATATTATTTAAAGTATTTCAAATTATTTTTTTAAGTCAAATTTATTTTGTAGTACTTTTGTTGAAATACAACTAGAAAAAAGAATTTCATTTTCTACACAAATAAAAATAAAAAATGCTTATTGATTGAATGATTTGGCTAATTAAAAAAGATATAATATGCGATTCTAAAAATAAAAAAAAAAATCTTTTACTAACGGGATAGTTTTAATATATATTTTCCAAAGGAATTTTGTTTAGATTTTCTTTTGTCTCCGTTAAAATATTTAGCGTTAATGTCGTAATGAATATTTATATAATTTTTCTAACAACTAATAATTATTTATTTAACTCTTGATATGATGAAAAATTAAATCTTAAAATAAGATATGTACTTTCAAAAATTAAATGCTGATTGATTGAATAATTTGGCTAATTAAAAAAGATATGCGATTCTCAAAAAGAAAAAAACAAATCTTTTACTAACGGGATATTTTTAATGTATATTTTCCAAGGGAATTTTGTTTAGTTTTTTTTTTTTTGCGGAGGTAAAATATTAAGCGTTAATGTCTTGATAAGATGAAAATTAAATCTTAAAATAAGATATGTATTTTCAAAGATAATTGTATGAAATCTTATTAAAGATATAGCAACAAGATTAACCCTTCTAATTTTTACACTCTATAGTCTGTATATAGAAACAATGTATACCAAAAAAAAACCACAACAGCTTGTTATTAACACTTGATCACTTAGAGTCACAAACTCATAACATTTGATCACAATTGTTTCCTTCTTTCATGGAGTCCTTTTTCTACACTCTTCATGTAAGTCATGACCATGATTCAATTCTTGCCATGTATCAACATATTCCTTATTTGAGTAATAATTTCTACATTGATTTTGATTACACCAACACAATTATAGAACCTAATGCTAGAAACACCGTATCTCTATCTACAATTACAATGAAAAACATATTTGTTGTTCCTCGTGAAATCTTATGTAATTGTATGGAGAGGGATCATATCGTTGCTTTATACCGTATCTTTTCTTCCGTGCCTACTTACTTAATAGATTCAATTCTACCCAAAGTGGAACAATGTGCTAGACAAGTTGTTGCAAACAACGATGTATTAAAGATGAATTTGTCGCTTCGCGTTACCACAAAACAAAGGCCAGAGCAAATTGAAGACTTGTTGGAAATATTAGAAATTGATCATCCTTCTTATCACTCTACAGAAAAATGTTCAATTTGTTTGGAGGAATTTTGTAATAGTTTAAAATTAGAAATTGTTTCCACAAAATGCTCACATTTTTTTCATAAAAATTGTATTGTGCCATGGATTAAAAGGTGCACCGATAGTTCATCTTCTTATACTTGTCCGTTGTGTCGACGTCAAATATTATAAAGAGATAAAGAAATATCAAAAGTATTTTTCTTAGGGCATGGCTTTGTTTGTATTTGATTTTGTAATTGACTTGTTTAGTGGCTTTTATGCTTTCTATATATGAAAAAAATATTTTTTTTGACTCATCGAAATTATGTTGATATAACAATTGTTTACTTTTAAGTCATAACGATGTCTTTAGCAACAAAAAGAAATTCGTAAAAAGACGATTTTTCTTTTAAAAAAATATTTAGTAATAATATATTATATATCAAACTGTTAAATTTAATCATAATTACGGAGCCTAATTGTTCAATTGTGCCTTTGCGTATGTGTCTTTCTGCAAGTATTAAAAACATAGGTATTAAATCTCTTTAAGTGTAACTTAACTATGGTAACGATTTTATTGTAGACCTCATTAAAAACACAAGAGTTCCATAAATTTTTTTTGTTTATTCAAATAACGATATTTATTCATATAAATTAATAGAATATAACGATTCAGAATAATTTAATACTAATTTGACAAAACTAAAAATGATTAACTTGCGAATATATTCAAAACACTCAAGTCAATACTATAAAAATACAAAATATTTAAAAATTTGGAAAATTAAAATGACCGAAATATTCATTCTTATGAATCTACAACATTGAAGTAATTAATTGAATTTTTCTTTGTTGGATTAAAGTTAATCTATCAATTTAAATAAAATAAAAACTACAATAAAATTTGGAGGAATTTTGTACTAGTTTAAAGTTAGAAATTGTTTCCACAAAGTGATTACATTTTTTTTCATAAAAGTTATATTGTACCATAGATTGAAGAAATAAGCATTATCTTTGCATATTGATTATGTTTTTATATTTTTCAAAGAAATAAAAGACTATTTGCCTTTATAACAATTTTTTGTTAGTCAATGAGCATAAAAGACTTTATACCAATGAGACATTAATTACTTCTAATTACCATAATAGTTCTCATATTAATAATTAATTATTTTTATGTTTAATATAAAATGTTAGGAAAGAGAAAAAAAAATCAATGTCGAAAGAATGAAAAACATTACTTGTGTTAGCTCAATTGGTTTATCTAAAGGATTGAAAAAATGGAGTCTAAAGATTGGGGTTCAACTAAACTCAACTCAAGTGAGGGTGATGTATTGGTGGATGTGAACGACACTAAGAGCATTTCCAACGATAATCAAATAAGTTCGTCTGCCATCAGCGCGTAGTTATGTAACATTCAGTTTTTGACGAGTGTTGGAATTGTGGCAAGCTGTCATCACGGTGCTTTCAAAAAAGAACGGTACTTTGATAATTTAATAATAATAAAATTTTAATTGTTACCTTTTTTTATTAATTTATTAATAATAATAAATTTATTATCGTAGTTGGTCATATTTAATGAACCCATGTTGAGTTCACCGTTGTAGTAAATATTGAATGAGTTACTTCAAGATGATGTGGCACAGTCTAATGAACTCATATTGAGTTCACCGTTGGAGATGCTCTAAGCTTAAAATTTGGATTGAAGGAAGAAGAAGAGAGAGAAGTAGTGGATGGAGTAGTGGCCACATGGTTGAGAGTTAGTATTTTCCCCTAATAACAAATAAGTACGGGGAGTGGGAGAAAGTGTGACATTCATCAATGGGGAGTGGGGGAAAATGTGACATTCATCAGTGTTTATTACCTTAGCAGTTAGGTAGTGAGAGAAAAGTTTTCTTCCTATCGAGGAGCTTTTGCTCTAGTTTTCTCATTGTAATCAGTTTCATATTTCCATTATAATTAAAATACTCTTCCATTGTTTTTCAAAATACCTAAATACTTTTTCAACCTCGAATTTTAGAATAAAGTTGATATCATTACTATAAAAATTAAAACTTGTAGCTTCAAAATTTAAGATTGAAACTTTGTTCATAAAGTGAATATTTCTCTATCAATCATTTTTATATACAAAGTTTGAACCCTTATATATGTATTTTTATATGAACTATTATGAAAGTCATGAAGTTTGAATCTTTGTTTCTCAAAGTTAAATTACTTCATAAATATTGAGTATTTAATATTAATGACTAAAATATTTTAGTTCAATCTATAAAAGTGGAAACCTTGTTTTCACATAAATCCAAAGGATAAAACCTTAACACCTTAAAAAAAATTTGAACTCTTTTTCTATATATATATATATTTATATACCACTCGGTTAAAATTCATTTTACTCATCAAAGTCTTAAAAAAAATATTTTCAAATTCAAATATAGTTTAAAACACCTTAAATAATCAAGGATGACAACTCATTTGGTTTTAAACTTTAAACGACTCAAAATTTTAATTTATACTACTATTAAAATCACAAGATAACTTTTTCCTAATTTTTTTAAAGTTCATAAAATCTCTACCACTCAAATAATTTTGAATTAAAACAAACCACAACAATTTCCACTTTATTTCAAAACTTATTCCCAAAAATTTGCAATGATCTTTTAGTTCTTGTCTCTTTTCCTTAAAAATTTCAACCAATAAACATAAAATATTCAGAGTTTTCCCCACCGCTAACTTGGTGTCAACAATATCGATTTATTTTCGAGACTCAATGAGCTAATTGTATAAACATAGAAAATTATAAAATTTGTTTCAAAGTTACATTACTGAAGAAAACTAATCATTTTTTTTTATCAATCACTCACTTACTTTAAAATCTTCATTTCACAACTTTAAGTTTATTTTTTTAAATTACATTACTTTGGTCTCCAAATACCTAACGTCTAATTTGAGGTTTTCATTTCTTTTCTTGCTCATTAAACATTCCACCTCATCAATTTCATAATAGTTAAAACACATAATAAAATCAATAAAATATCCATCCTCCACCACATCTTAGAGTTCACGGTTTCAAGAGGTAAGGTTTTTCATTTCTTTCTAAATGATAATGATAACAACAAAAGAGTAAGATTAAAGCACTAACACAGAAACATAAACACACACCTAACAAGCCTATGTCTAAAGTAGGATAAGGAGAGAAAAATGTAAAACTCATCACTTCAAACATATCAATAGATTCTCCTAATGCTCATCCACTTTTGACTTAGAGTTTCATCAAAATTTCACAAGGTTTCCAAGCATCAATACAAGTAAAATAAATATTATAGTCTATATATAAAGATTTTGGTGCCATTCAGAGTTTGTCAAAATTTAAACAATGGATATATCTTATCCATTTTCAAAATTCTCAATAGAGAATTATATATTTTTTTTTAAATTTCAACAATGTCAAGACATTCACATAGTCATTTAATATCAAGAAAACATCCGAAGGATTTTTTATAGATTAATTTGCAAGCTAGACACACTTACAAATTTTTTACAAGCAACAAACAATGAAAACGGTAAATGGACAAAATAATAAACAACAAAAGACACAACTAGACAATAAGCCCTAATTTTTTCTATAAATAAGTTATGGGTCTTACATTACTACTCTCTGAAAAGAAGTTTTGTCATCGAAACTTAAAGTAAGAGTAACAACCCACATTAGATTTGTACTTAAACTCAACATCTATGATACAACTTGTTTCACCAGACCTAAGCGAAGAATGTGTCGTCTATCCCTTTTCATAGGGTGCTAAATAACTCTATACACTACCATAGCAGATAAGATTCACCTGTTCCATACAAAATGAGTTTGTCTACTATCAACAAGAGATTTGGGATAATCAGTTCAAATTTGTCAATAGGTAGCCAACAACAACGATGATGACTTAGACCATCTTATCCTAACTGTAATAACGCTCCCTACGACTTGCACTTAAGGTTATCCTGAGGCACAAACGGTCTAACAATGTCCTCATGGTCCACTGAGTATACCTTATTTTCCTATCACTTTGATTCTATCGACTAAGTACAATTGCCCAAAATATGTCACATAGCCTCATATAACCACTTGGTACGAAACATCCATTAGGTACCGAACTGAAATACTAAGTATGACATCAACATAGTGAGCATAAAACAATCATTACTGCCGAGAACTCCCTAATTTCCCCATTGCCCACAAACCCTCGATTTTCTTTAGTCGCATAACTACGTCAATATGTGTTCTTATCAATATGTTATTCTAATTATAACTTAAATAATTTCATCCCAACATTAGGTTGGTGATCCAAGTTTCCTCAAATATTTTCGAGAACATACCAAAACTATGCCAGTTACGAAATGTTAGTGGATAGTTATGAAATAATTTATACTATAATATAAAGCCAACTTGTCACTGTAAATCTTAAATCAACTAATAAAATATTAATAAATTGGTATTTATGTGTGTTGGTTATTGATTTAGTTTTAAATTTATCCTTTTAATATTTTCAACGAAATATTATTTTAAAATGAGTCATTTTCAGATATTTCAATAAACACATAAAATACAAACTTGAAATAAACTAAAACGACACAACAAGACAAAATTCATCTCTATCTTAATTTGTATATATCATAGGTATACATTTAACTTTTTTGTTTGGTCTTGTTATTTTAATTTAATTCCATATTTTTATTAATAATTTTTGGATGTAACGGATCTTCTCCACAAAATTTTTACCCAATAGTTCTTCAATATGTCCTAAGATTTTTCTTCTTGGTTCAAACTTTATTGTCTACAAGAAAACTATTATTTTGTGACGGTTAAAAGCTTTCACAAAACTACAAAAAAGAGTTACTAATTATGAGTTTAAGGAGGCAAAAAAATCTTCACATTTGAACTGGCCATAAAGTTTATGACAGTTTGGACATTCACATATTAAAATTTTTAAAATTTGTAAATATTTTATGAGGGCATGAACTAGACCTTCATAAACTCTTTGATAAATTTAAAATATAAAAAGTGGTCATTTTGGGATCGTTTAAACCACCACAAATGACTACTAAACTTTCATAAAAAATTATTAAAAAATGTAAAATATTGAAACATAACAAAAATAAGAAATTCAAATAGAAGAAATTATTTTAAAATTGTAGATAATATGTGAAGAAAATAATAATAGACAGACTAATGAGAGAATAATAGAAGAGACAAAGTAGAGAAAAAGTAAAGAAAAAATTAAGAAAGAAGATAAAGTATGAAATGAAGGGAGAAAATGAGGATAGAAAAAATGATTTGAGAGAATATAAAAATGATAAATGAATAAAGATGAGAAGAATAAAATATTATATATATATATATATATATATAGAAAATAAGAGGGGAATTTGTGACTACCTACGTAGCTAAAGTTTTGTGGTTGCCAAAACCTTCATAAATTTACTTTGTGACCATATTTGTGTTCGCCTAAGTCCTCACAAAACTTAACAACATATTTTGTTGTAGAAAAAACTCTCACAAAGTTGGTGACCTCTTCTATAATTTTTTATATCTTGTCAATTACAAACATAATTTTCAGATAACTCTATTTCTGGTATATCACAACAAAACACATATTTACCTATAAGTTATTCGAAAATATTATATTGGTCTTTTAACATTTTTTTTCTTTTTTGTATAAAATTAGTTCTTTATGTTTGTAAAAGTTATAATGTTAAACTATTTTTTGTCCTAACCTCATTACAATCATGTTTATTTAGATATTTTTAAAATTGTACTATGAGCTTTGTTATTAACCATATAAAGAACAACATAATAATTTTTCATGTGATTTCATGACATAGATTAACAGAATTTCACGTTTAATTTCAAGAATCCTAAAATGTATCTCACTTGTATTATCTATTGTTTAATTATTTTTCTCAAATTTGATTGATGGTTTATGTTCTTATGATTATTGCAATCAAAACTCCTTTAAAATTATTCGAGTTTATTGAAAAAATTAAAAAACTTTTTATTTTCAATTTTGCTAGTTTTAAATTAGCATCATTAGTGCAAACATTTACATACATATAATACAAATTTTACACACACAAAAAAGATAATTGACTGACTTGTTAAAAAAACAAAAGATAGAATTTGCGTGTAAAACTTCTATTTATTTTATTGTTATACTCGTATTATTTTCCTTGTGATCTAAAAGAGTTTCTAGTTGCTGAAGGATTTCTCTAATTTTATTTGTGAAGTTGAAGATGTAAGTTCTGGTTTGCCTATGTTTAGTATTTTAATAATAACTGAAAGAACATTTTCCCATTTAAATTATTCTTTTTGAAATAGAAACTAAGCTCATTTCTCTACATTTTGAATATGGACTTTACAAAATTTTAATTAGTGTTGATATGTTAAAATAGAAGAAAGCTAACCAAATAAAATTTGTCCCTTACTATACTTCTGAAGTCTTTTTTCGTAGAAATTGAAACCTGTGACTTACTGTTTGTTAAATTAAATACTCTTTTTAAAAACTATAAAAAAGATAAGCTTTCTAGAGAGTATTCATTAGTATTCCATTTGCTAATTCTTGACATTGTTTGCCACATGAATAAAATCGGCGAACATTATGTTAAAGTGTAGATATTTACTATTTGAAACATAAACTAGAAACTATGGTATGAGTGATTTGATTTTAAAATAATTTTGAATTTAGGAAATAGAAAATGATGTATGAATACCTTAAGAGTATTATAGATTTTATATGTGGTATTGATATTTATTTTGGAAAATTATTTTCATTGAGAACTTAAAGATTATTTATAACTAGTTATTACAAAGAATTCAAATCAATTATTTAGTGTGTAAACTTTAGGGAACCTTAAAATCTTAAGTAGGATTTGGAATAGATGAGTGGTTAATTAATTTGTGAATGTATAAAGTATGCAAAACCAAGACCGCTCATATGGTAAGGGCATCATTCTATTGGCTTTCCTACGTGAATGAAGGTGTTATATATTTACTGCAATGTCATTTATGTTTTGTTTGTGTTGTGTTGCAAGGACATGCCTTACATGAAGTGCATGCTCTCATTTATTTAAATTTGTATTGCATTGTCTGGTTATGTTGATTAATATGATGAGGTTACCAATTGTGTGGCTGTCTCTAAACCAAGCGGGTTTAGGACAAGTCAAAAATAAAACTCAAATACTCTTTGTGGATAGTCCTACTTAGTTTATTAACAAATGTTAAAGTATTCATGCATACATGGTAGGTTCGAATCTAGCCATGAGTACATGGTGACAATCCCTTGTAAGAGTTGCGTGTCTTAGAAAAATACCCAAGTGAGGCACTAGATATGAAACTCCAAGCGGGACCATTTGTCTCTGTGGAGGTGTTGGAAATTATGGGATCATATGTATTGGCATATAGACTAACAAAGACAAACATGTGCATCTTAGTTGTTGGTTAATTGTGTTAATGTATTGTACTTGTTTAATTGATTATTTGTTGTTAATAGTGTTTTTAATAATATTAACTTAGGAGCTAGGGTAGAATAGGAAAATAATAGTATTAACAAGTCCAAGTTTCAAACAATGAACCCACCACCTTTCTCTTTTTCTTTTTCTCACAGGTACACTTAACCAATAAAAAACCTCCATTTTATTTCACCCCGACTGTACCTTCCTTTCCACCAACAAATCTCACTTTCTCAATAAACATTATGAACACAATCAACACCAAATATTGTTTATCATTTCCATCAAATCCTCCATATCTCCTTATTTTCTTCAAAATCCCCCAAAAACATCAGCTTATTTAACACCACCAGACCTAACACTACTAGAATTCTGCGTTTTTCCTGCGGATTTTCCTGCGGATTTAAGCAAATATTCCGCAGGAAAGCATGTTACCTGCGGATTTCCCGGCGGAACCTTATCCCCACGTAAAACCTTCGTGGATAATTGTTACTTGAGGATTTCACTATCCGCAGGTAAATTACCTGCGGATAAATCCGCAGGAAAATTAAATAAAATCCGCAGCAAAGTTTAAAAAACTTTAGGCAATTTTTTACGACTTTTCATGCAGAAATATTTGCAGCACAGTTCCTACAAATATATTTCGTATGAAAATCTGCAGGTATATCCATTGTACCAACCATATGTTTCGCATTAAAATCCGCAGGTAATTTCGTATAAAAATAATTTTTAAAAAAGAATCCGCATACTTAAATTTCCACATTAAATGAATTTGTCTGATTTTTTATTTATATAAAAATTTTAACTAAAAATATATGAAAATATTATTATAAATACATTTTTAAAATATTTAATATTAATCTTCAATTGAAATACTATTGCAATAATCCAAAACAAAATTTATATCATGTTTTCAAATCAAACATGATATAATGTCTATATACAATGTCTTTTCAATTGCCAAACTTCCTAAATATGAACTTCTTTTGGCTCCTTGGTTTGGAACCCCTTGTACTTTACCAAGTCCAGTGCTGTAGAATTTCAAATTGCCTGATTTATTGATTTCAGTTTCTTTAGCATCACCGAGCAACTTCACGCCCTGAAATGGAGATTGTGGTTTACTTCTGCAGGGAGATATGCCTGCAGCAGCAGCTCGTGAACGCCGAAAGGGAGAGAGTCTACCTAGAAGCTCGCCCGAAAAACCAAACCTGTTTGATTCAATCTCAAGTGGTGCAACTACATTGCTTGACTTGTTCTTGTGAATTGCTTCCCAAGCCTGCATCAAAGATTTATATGGCTGTGAGTAAATATGCTGAAAACATGTATTAGATAATAACTGATGATAGTTCACTAACTAGTACATGATCTAACTAGCTAGTATAACTAACTTTTTACATCTAATAGATCCTCTAGTTAGTTTGTTATTTTCTTTATTCGCTAGTTCACAATTATCCTATAAATACTAATGTATCATCATCATTCCTTTTTAATATTCCTATCATTTGATCAATGAAATCACTGAGGTTATTCAGAATAATTCATAACTGTCATACCAGTAATAACATGTTCATTGATAAAGATGCTTATTAACAAAAAAAGGATTGAATGCTTATTCTAATTTTTTGACGTCATTGTCTTAGATTTTCTCCTGAATTGAAAATGTATTCGAAGAATTTAAAATAAAAAATGAGTTGTGATTTTATATTTTATGATTTTACATAAAGAGCCAACAAGAGTTTGTTGTTGCGGTGGATAGGCCCACAATTAATCAAAGTTATGTGGTAGAGAGAGCTTGATTTCTTTCCAGCAAGTACCAATGTTAGATTTGATTGAGAATTGTTAACAATAAATATAAATAAAAAAAGGAAGTAATTCATTTAATGTTTCCATACAATACATAAGCTAACCATACAATCCATTCGAGGTTCTCTCATAGCAGATTTACTTTCACTTGAGTGTTGTTTGGATAATCATGAAATAAGAGGAAATAAAAGTGCATATTTAACGAAAAATATTGAAGAAATAGAAGCAAGAAGAGTTCTGTTTTCTAACAACTCAATATAGAACAAATTCGGCCTAGCAGTCTAAATATATCAATTGGGAACAAATTCGGCCTGATGACAAGAAAGATGAATGAGCAGAACCTTCATTAATAATACTAAATTACGCAGTTTAAAATTGTTTAGATATCTCAACCTTAAAGTTTTCCTGCCATAACTCGGCAACTAGTTCCATGCGCTCCACTAACAGACCCCCTCCTCCTCTTGAACAGACAAGAATATTGATGCTGGCTTCATTTCTGAAATAGTTGAGAAAGTTAAGTGTATATGTATGCAACCAAACTTACTCCTATTAGGTGTTTATGTTATTTGTGCACATGTACACCCGTGTATAATTGAAAATACAATAACCTAAATGCTGAGATGTTTGTAAAAATAACAAATTCAACAAAAAAATGTATGAATTTAAGGACACTGACCTATTGGGCTTAAAATCGACAGGACAATTCTGAATTATTGTCTCTAGTGCAAGGCTAGTCCCCACACCAGTGGGAGAATTTCCTTTCTGGAAAACAGAGAAGACAGTTAGAAACAATATAAAATTCAGACAAAAGAAGCTTTAAGTTGTCCAAGACTGCTACAAACAGGAAGAAAACACCATGAATAACTGAAGCATATTCAGGTTAAACATGCTGATATCATCAGTTAAGATAACTGACTAATATATGTTGAGGGAAAAGGTATCAAAAAGTATTTAGAGCACAAAGGACAAACAAGCACATCAATCAGTACTTAATCATATTCAGGCCAATGAGTCTATGCATCATTAGTTGAAAACACAGTTAGGAATCCAAGCAAATGACAATCAAACTATATAGTGGTTAAAAATACATAGAAATCCAATCAATCTGTGTTTTTAGGACATGTGGCCAGCCTCATCAATCATGACCACCTTCTTCTGCTCCCTTACATTACATTCATTTACTTCTGCCAGTTGTGGAGTAACTAGTCTCAGTCTTTTTGTCCTTCAATTCTATCAGATAATGCTTGCTCACCTTCTAACTATATTTCCTCACTTTATGGCCTACTTAGCTCTTACTCATTCTTCTTAATCATAATTTCTATTTCACAACTTTTTCTATTATCCACCTATACCCAAAACAATTGTTATTTCTTTCAATTATGCAATGCTGTTATATACCCGATATCTCATATCTCTCAAACTGCTCTCTAAAATATAAATTTCTTATTTTAGTCTCTAATTAATATCTTAACAAGTTTTTAGTATTTTCATATACTTTATAGACTAATTTGGAGAGAGAGTGATATCTTAGTGACTAATTAAGAGGATTCAGATTGAGTGCAGTCGGTAAATTTGGATCGTTAGGAGGAAAAGCAACAGATTTTTTTCAGGTTTATAACAATAAAGCTATTCATTCCAAATCTAGTATCCCAAAAGAGTACCCTATTTCATCTTTTAATCTTCAATCTCATGAAGCAAAGCACCTTGCTTCTAAGAGAAAGTTGGAGTTTGGAAGTGGTGTTCTTTTCTACAACAGAGGTTGTGTGACAATAAAAGAAAAGTACGACAAAATAACAGCGGCTCACCATGATTTTACCAATCCCACCGTGAAATCAAACATGTAGTCACTAAAACAAGTTTGTTATTACAATCAAAAGAATACTACTGCTAATCTAGCCAAAGTTCAGCCATTCCCTTACGACCAACTACTGTCAAATTCTATTCACATCAACGAGAATTTATCAATATTAAATAAAATAAAAACTAAGATTTAGAAAGTTAAATACAAGTCACTTGAACAAATGGTGATGGAGTTTCCAATTATTGACAATCATTAACACACTTTTCAGCCCTGGTATTAACTTCTATATTGCAAGCTCATACAAATCATAATTAAAAAAAAGAAGAAGAAAAAACTAATATGAGAATCTGAAATGAACAGCACACACTAAGTAGATGCAAATCAAACATAAGTAAAACGAAATATGTGACAAGCGTAGGGAACTTTTATCAGCACAAAAAGTAGATGCAAGCAAACTGAAAGTAAATAATTCGTAAGAAGAAACGAAATATGTGATAAGTACAGGCAAATCAAACGAAATCTGAGTGCAAGTAGCAACTTGAAAAATAAATCTATGTGTTGAACAAACGAAATCAAAGGAAAACTTACAAACGAAGAGCGGGAGGATGATGCGCACGCGATAGATGAGAAGCGACGAGGCTACGATGACTATGGTTGAGATGCGGTGGCGAGGTGTGACGGTGGTGATTTGAGATGCGACGGTGATGTGTGAGAGTGGTGGGTTAAGAATACGCGAGTGTGACGGTGTGAGGGTTTTGTTACGATAGGCCTAAATCGAGGGTTTTTTATGAACAATTTGTTTTAGAGTTAGCCCTAAATTGTTAGTTATGCAAAAATAGGTCCTTGATACATTTCTTTTTTAGAAATTTTAATTTGGGGAAAAATCCAAACCCAACACTAAATCAAAACTAACTTTCCTTTCCAAATCAAGATGGATTCAAATGCATACTACGAGTCCGAATTATATTATCATCTTTAATTGTGGAACTTGTCTTATATTTTTTATTTGTTTAAAAAGTAATTCTACCTTATTTATATAAAAATAAAATCATAAAAATTGACATGAAATTTACCTGCGGAATTTCCTAAGAATAAAATACTTAAACTTTGCAACGAATTTGCTGCGGAATTTGCTACGGAATTTGCTACGGACATTTACCGCAGATAAATCCTATGGAAAAATTATGAACGTTGCTGCGGAAACATTGTCGTGTGTAAATCCGCAACAACAAAAGATGTTACCTGCCGTTTTACCTGCGGCACACGGTACCGCAGGAAAAGTCTTAAGATAATTGCAAACCGCAGGAAAATCCTCACGTATTACCAGCGGAATTGTGTCCGCAGGAAAATCCGTAGGTAAAAAGCAAATTTCTAGTAGTGTACCCAACAACCTTGCATGTGGGATTCAACCTCTTTAGCTTTTATAATCAAACAAGATCAATGAAGTAGAAAATGAATAAACCCACAAAAAGGGGAATTTCGAGTTGAAGCAGAAAACACAACTTGAAGAGGAATCAGAACTATTGCGATAGTCCTTCTTCAACTATATGAGTTTTAAAAGATGTTAGTTATTTACCTCAAATTATTTTAGCATGAGGGGGTGTGGGTTAAGTTAGCTGAAAATTTTCCTTTGACTTATGAAATTGTTGTTGGGAATAAAAAGATTGGAAAAATTTATATGAAGTGAGGAAGTGGAACTTTTAAGTGTATAGATGTTTTGAATTTGCACCCAAATAGTTTTAAATTGACATGCATATTGTTTGTTTGTTTGCTGATTGATTGTTGCGTTAGTAGTTTAGGAAATCTCATAATTCTAAGAACAAAATTATAGTTCAAGGTGTGAATCCTGCCCTTAAAGGCAATTACACATGCTTGGATGTTTTCCACCCTTGCTAATGTGTTTTGTCTTTGATGGTTGTATCTATTCCTACCTATGATTGATCGTTCTAAAAATTCTATGTATTTTTGCCTATGGTGGTTTTCTTCATTTCTACCTCTAGTGGTTTTCTCCATTTTGCCTCTAGTGGTTTTCTTCTTCTTCATCTGTCTCTTTATCTATTTTTTATTCCTCTAACTCTAATCACTATTTATCTTCCTCTGGACATGTATCTTTTGATACTTCCTTTGGACGTGTATCCTCTAATACTTCATCTGGACGTGTATCCTATGATACTTCCTCTAGACATGTATCCTCTGATACTTCCTCTAAACGGGTATCCTCTAATACTTCCTCTCGACGCATATCCTCTAATACTTCCTCTAGACATGTATCCTCTAATACTTCCTCTAGACGCGTATCCTCTAATACTTCCTCTAGACGTGTATCCTCTAATACTTTATCTGGACATGTATCATCTAATACTTCGTCTAGACGCGTATCCTTGGATACTTCCTCTAGACGTGTATCCTCTTATCACTATTCATCTACCTCTAACTCTGATCATTATTCATAATCCTCTAACCATGTTACCTCTGGTCCATGTATCCTCTAACCACGTTCAATCTAGTCAGAGTTTTCCTTTAGTCATGTCGCCTCTGATCTGTTTACTTCACAAATCATTGCATATGGTTCGAAGTTCTTCCTCTAGTTCCAACATCGAATTAGGAACTTGGGATTAAATTCTCACAGATTTAGTATATTGCTAAGTTGTTTATAATTGTTGTGGATAAAGGATGCATTGCATACATGACACAATAAAGACTTGCATTGAATTAAGATGGATGTCGTACCCGAGGAGATGTATAACTTACGATATTATTGAAAGACATAACATGATAGTTAACTAGCCTGAGAAGGTGACCTTTGAATTAAGGAGATCCCATAATAGAGTTGGAAGTGGTTCGACGTGTGTATTGTAAGTTCACTAGTGGCTTAAAATCTAGGTGAAGGAATTGTTAAGGCAATAAGAACAATGTTTAGGTTATGTTCAATTCAAGGTTTAGAGCATTAAGTGTGAATTTCATGATAGTTATTGTCATAAGACCAAATTGCTTTAAGGATATATGATAGTCTTCAAATGGTTTATAGTACGTTGATAATAATTATTTGGGTTGAAGTAAGGCAATGGGTAGTTGGTAGTGATGTGAGTTGGCAGGGTTATGAACAATGAAAATAATGTTCTTCGAATGAAATTGATCAGTTGTTGCAAGAACAAACATGTTCAATTCCAAATTGGTTGGAGAGATTTTCATGACAACTTACAATAAGATTTCTAGAATACCTGATGAAATATTGAGGTGTATGTGGACGTAGAATAGACATAAATTTCAAGATTGGATGCTAGAAAAGTGACATGGCTAATGCTTGATTTTACAAGAAAGGCTATAAATTAATAAACTCTACAAAATAAAATTCACAAATAACAAAATTGTTCAAAATTGTATAACTTTGTACAACTTTGAATAATTATTTAAAATTGTACAAAATTGTTTAAAGTTGTTCAAAAAGTTGTAGTATATATCAAAGTTGTAGTTTATATATATATATATATATATATGAACTTAATCTTGCCTTATTTTAGTCACGATTAGATCTTAATATTCTATAATGTAAGGAAAAAGTATATGCAACATGCAAAAATAACACATGGACGATATTATTATTTTATATGATATAGTTATGTTAAGATTTTACTACTCTAAATGCAAAATGCAGAAATAATATAGTGTAAGTAAAAATATATTAAAATTAATTATGAATAGGAGTTATAAAAAGATAAAGGTTAGGTTATTAACTTGTGATTTATTTGTCTTATGTAACAATTGGTTATTGTGTCCTACTTTCACAAGGTAGGTTATTCACAAGTAATTAAGAAGTTTTTACTACTTTCATTGTTCATTGAAAGATTTTTTATTTATTTATTATAATTATGGTTGTAGAAATGTGTTTTAGGTAGTAGAAATATTTATGTAAATAAGTTTTGGTGCGTGAATTATTCTAATTTATTAGTTTTGAATTTTGATATGGGATTTATTCTATTGTCTTCATAAATGATTTCCTATGTCTAGTTAAAATTTCAAATTTTCCAAAGTTCTTTTGAACTTTCATTTGTAATTATTATAAACTACAACTTTGAACAATTTTGTTGTGTGCTTTACAAACAAATTTGATTGTGTGCATAATAAACTGGATATTTATGTAGTGATTTATATGAAAGTAAAAATATGAAAATGTTCCTATATGTGTTGTGTATTACATGTTAAATCAATGAATTTTGACTAGTTTTGGCATGTCAAATAAACTTTGCACTATGAAAAAGTTATTTGTGAAGTTGAAAATGTAAATTTTGGTTTCACTATATTTAGTATTTTAATGATAACTCAAAGTGCATTGGCATGTCACTAACAAATAGGTATTTGTGCATCATGGTTGTTGGTTAATTATGTTAATGTGTAGTACTTGTTTAACTGATTATATGATGTTAATTTCTGATTTACAATTATGTTTTATATATATATATTATATATATATATATATATATATATATATATATATATATGCTATTTGAATTGTGTTTGTTATTTGGAGATGACATTTATTTTTGGACTGGACAGGTGAATGTCAATCTGTATTTCCTCCTTGACAGTGATGCCAGCGAGGTATATAAGTTGATCTAGTAGTCCAGCGAGGTATATTAGTTGATCTAGTAGTTGAAGAAGCAAGTAGAACGACTAAATGCAGTTGGAGGCTATGCTATTTTTTAATTCTATTGTTAGTATTGTTGAGAGAATTCTTCACTAGCATCCATAATTATGATCAGCTAGATTTTGTCTTGGGATGAAAAAGTTCAAGAGTCTTGGTTTTAGGGTTTCATTCTTTTGGTTACACAACCACTTATTTGTTTGTAATCGTAATGACTTCATTTATTGAGGAAGTTAATAAAATAATTTTTTTATTTGGTTTAAATTAAATGGATATTTTAATTTTTATTGATCTAAAATAAAATTAACAACTCGTCTTTTTCATGTTTAGAATTTCTTCAATTATTGTGTGAAAAATTGAGAGGTTAAGGTCTATAAACTTAGATATATTAAATTTATTCATGCTAATGACAATGATTAATTAGTGGATTTGAGAAAAATGAAAATTGTTTTTAAAAATAAATATGTTATAATATGCAGAAATTTGACAGAAAAATGAAAATGACAAAAACTGAAAAGTTGCCTTGAAAATAATTTCATTAAACTTTAATTAAACAACATACCTTGCGAAACACTTCCACGAAGACAACATTGGTAGTACTTTTCAATAGTAATTTGTCTTTGTCATGTATCAATATTTTCATACCTATTTTGCTGTTGACTCTAAACATGGCGACATATAATTGGCCATTGCAAAACAGACAATTATTGGAAATTGTCTTCTACGAATTTGAAAGGCCATGGTGACTAAGACAGTGACATTCTTAATATGTATATCAAATTTCCTATATCAAGTCCATTGATACTCAAAATGTCTTTCAATGATTTTGTGAGCCATTGGAGCTTTGTCCCATATAATTAGCTTAGCTAACTTCAAAAGATGCGCTAATTCGTCTCCTTGTTCAATGTTGCAAATTTATTATTGTAGTGTAGGAACATGAATCTTAGAACAATTGTTGAAATATATTATGTTGCTCGGCTTTATCATAATTACGTTCATCGTAAATTAGACGATTTCCTAGAAAATCAGCCATACGACCAATGTGTGGAGGAGTTTCATAGTGTCTCCCTCCACTTCTTGTTGTGGTTGAATGGGAAATTCAAGCATCGATGATGGATCAACAGAAGGAGTGGGATCGACTATCATTTTTGAGAGCCATAGGTCATGTTTGAGAATATCCGATAAGTAAAGGTGATATGCTAATGGAAATCTGCACAAACAGTGTCACTATTCAGTACCACAGATACTAAATACAAGAACTTGACTCTGGATACGGCAGTGAGCGATGGATGGTAGAGGCTATTGATTCCTTCTGTCAACAGTCTGTGGAAGGGGTGTACTTGCACACACTCCAACAATCAAATAAGAATTTATCAAAGAATCAGAGGTTTTTTAGATTAGAATTTGTGTACCTTTACAATCTAATAGGTCTTATTTATATAGAAAATCCTTATAGAGTTTCTAGAATATTCCTATTGTGAACATCAAAGAGGGGGTCTGTGATATTCAGATCACCTTATAATATTGAATGTGTGTTCTTGTAATCAAACAAAGGTGAGTGCTCTCTAGGGGTCGTGATCACAGTGTGATTTCCAACAAATGACTTAGAATGAGTGCATAGGTAATCTATCGTGTGACACCCTAAACCCCAAAATAATATATATAGTAATTTATATTATAATTCTATAAAATTTGCAGTTGATAAATAAAAACTCTTTAAAAAAAACTTTTATGAGTCATTTAGGATATCACATTTCTCAAAATATAAATAGGATACTTTAAAAAAATTCCTTCTATAAAACAATGCAATCTCCATAAACTCGATTTAACTATAATTTCTTAATTTAAATCCGAAAACTTACTAGTATTTATAAGATTTTCATACAAAAGTGGTTTCTAATTAAATAATTAAAATATAATTTATAACTCTCATTCTGATATCACCTATTAAAGTAGGACTTCTCCCAAACATGAATTTCAAGACTCATTAATCTATAATAACTGCAATTTCACAAATACAGGGATAAGCTAGTCAAACACAGACAACGAGGGGGTGAGTTTTGAAATCATGTTGATAGTATAATGTAAGTAAGAAGAACACTCAATTAATCATGAATGAACCATATCGTTATACAAACATTCTTCAAAGGAAAAATGTCATATTATAAAGTCAAAATTACTAAAGAAAAATCAATATATTTCACTATAACATCAAATCATCTAAGAGAAGTTATTATCGCACACGATACATATTAATCACAGCAAAACAATCACAAGAAAATACAACGCTACGCATGAGCTTATACTCTACTTCACAATTTGGTACCATTCTAACTCTAAAGTACTTGGTTATGAGGTTTGATACTATGCGACCATGCGAGTGGACGGATAATTCAAATTGACTATGTGCTCATAATCCTCTCAACTCAACCCGAGACGCATATACGCGACAGTCGAGGTAAACGTGTGTTGCATGGTAGCTCCGACATTTGGAATGCTACCTCCAAATCACCTAGGAATTCCCTACCCGACTACCTTCAAGGTCTAACAATCTTTCCTTACTTAAGGCTCAACAGTAGCCCGTCACGATAAAGCTCATTCAGTTGTATTTCCTCAAAATCACTAGGCTTGTCAGACCCTACCTATATGATGAAAAAATAATCTCCGCTTCAAAAATTATCATATATTCTCTCACCTCGTTGGCCTAGGCTACTCCATTAAGAGCATCATCACTATTTCATCAACTATGGGGTTACTTCAAAATTCTTCTCACAAATTTATAACATCATTAATCATACATAATCATAATCATCATATAAACTCATCACAAGTTTATAACATCACTATCATTAATCAAACATCATTATTATCATTACATAAGCATATATCATACAATACATTTATCTTTTATAATCGTATCACATAATTGCGTCTAATCAAACACATGCATAGAATTTCATTCGACATCCAACATCACAATAATATAAAATACCACACAATTATCGAAAATTAAATCAATCAACACCTTATAAACATTTATATTTAACATTTTAATCTCACAATCCTCATATTTTCACATTAATTGATTTATCTCTCAAAGAGCTACTACCGTACGTTGCAAGTCCCAAATGAATCGTTGGAAAATATGGTTTTTCTATTCATCTCAAAATATATTATACTTGTGAATTCAAACACTATATCACCCCTTACCTTAATCTGACGCTTTCATAAGATATAAGAATTAGAATAATTTTCAGCAACCATGACATGTCGACAACATGTTACGAACAAGTCTAAAAGCATCGATGAATTGGTAAAGTTAATGAAATATGACTAATAATTTACACATACCATAAAAATCAATGTTACATAATTAATAAAAATATTAGGTGAAGAAACATATTCAAAACGACATAAAACAAGTTATTAGAAAAGGTTTAACCGACGCTTGGAGTGCCGACAAGGTCCAACGCAGACTTCACTGAAACACGCAAATGAGTATTGCTTCTTGAAGGTTTTGACGAGAGGAGTCCAAAAACGTTGTCAGTTTTTAGGAAGATGAACGTGCTCGCCATAATTCGATAAAACAACAACGACGAGGTTGCAAAATTTTTTAAGTGTAACGGTTGGTGATTTCAAACATAGGTAAAGGAAGATGGTGTTTCGTGGAGTCCAAATATGGTCTCGGTTTTCATTGATAATAGTCGTGATGGCCAAAATCTTGATCAAAAGATGGATGTGTGATTTTTTACAAAGAGGAATAGGGTGTTTCAATTTGCGCTTCAAGTTGGGAATAAAAAAAGAGATCATAACGATCACAAATGAGATCTCAGTTTTGTACGACATTCACTATAATGGTCATGGTTAAAGAGATAAGGTGAAAAGGAAATGGGTCATCGAGTTGGAGGCTTACGAAGAAGATCAAGGCGTAGAGAGGTCACACCTTTTTCATTTTTTTCTTCTTATTATTATTTTATTATTATTTAATTAGATTTTACTCTTGAATAAAGGATTAGCCCATAAAACACATTTTACTACTTTTATTTATTTTATTATTTTTAAATAATACCAATAATTAACAAAACTAATTTCTTTAGCATTTTTTTTAAAGACAATTTCATTATAAAAATATTACTAATATTTCAAAACTAATATTTTAAAAAATAAAATAATTAATCTTTTAAAATACATTAATAACCAAAACACTAATATTCAAAATAATAACTATAATTATTACTATAATATTTTACAAAATAGTCGCATAAAATCACTACTATCTTTATAGAATAGACAAAACAATAAAACAAATAAATATAACATCAAGAATTTATATTAATTACTAAATCACAATAAATATGCATAAAATCATCATGTCATATAAAATATATAAAAGTAAAAGAAATCAATCGCAGTATTACTAATATCTCAAGATGATTATTTATAAAATAAATAACTAAAATATAATTATGTGCAGACATAACATCAGTCAAACACAGGAAAATATCACATTAGCTATGTACATGCATATACACATAAAATCGCCTAAAATCTTATTCTTTAAATATTACACCAAAATACTAATATTTTTAGAAAAATATATAAAATATAATATTTATTATTTATATTACTTATTTAGTAAAATATGTACAAGATTAACACACATATAAAGAAAACTAATCATAAAATTAATTATAAAATAACTTTAACACCAAATTAATTATTTAAAATTCTATTTTCATTAATAAAATAGTTTATTATAAAAATTTGGGTGTTACATATCGTGTCTGTTATTACCAGATTATCTTTTTGTCCATCTAGAGGTCATGTTAAGAGGTCCAGGTGATTTACTAAAGACTATCACCTCAAATTTCTTCATCATATGCAGTTTGCCTTAGTTTCAAGAAGGTTTTGTGATGTTATCTGATTGGATTGGGTCAAACAAGAGACACTCGTCTCCATATTGGGCTTGAACTATGTTAGTGTGAGTTTGAACATAATATAGGTTAAATAGCACTCGCGGTCCCTCAACTTAATTCAGTTAAAGTTTTAGTCCTTTATTTTTTTTTTTTTCCGATTTGGTAATTTATTTTAATTTTAAGTGATAATTTGATCTTTTATGTTTTAAAATGTCAACAATATGTTATCCTATTTTTTACAAAACTTCAAAAAAATTATGAAAATTTTTAAACAAAATCCATAAAATTAATTATCATTTTCAATATAATGCAAATTTCATCAAATTCATAACTTAAATATTTAAATAAACTCATATTTTCATTCTTTATTTGATGAATTTGATGTTGTTGGAGATGAAAATATGAGTTTATTTGAATATTTGAGTTATGTCACTACGCGAAAATGGTATTTTACAGCACTTTTTTTAAGCCATTTATAGCGCTTTTTCAAAAAATTAAGCGTTGTAGTATCCAGCGCTGTAAAAAGATACAACAGCGCTCTTTAAAAAAGCGCTGTAAAAGACCTCCTTATTTTACTTTTAAAAACCTATTACAGCGCTTTTTTTAAAGAGCGCCGTAAAAGACCTCCTTATTTTACTTTTAAAAACCTATTACAGCGCTTTTTTTAAAGAGCGCCGTAAAAGACCTCCTTATTTTACTTTTAAAAACCTATTACAGCGCTTTTTTTAAAGAGCGCCGTAAAAGACCTCCTTATTTTACTTTTAAAAACCTATTACAGCGCTTTTTTTAAAGAGCGCCGTAAAAGACCTCCTTATTTTACTTTTAAAAACCTATTACAGCGCTTTTTTTAAAGAGCGCCGTAAAAGACCTCCTTATTTTACTTTTAAAAACCTATTACAGCGCTTTTTTTAAAGAGCGCCGTAAAAGACCTCCTTATTTTACTTTTAAAAACCTATTACAGCGCTTTTTTTAAAGAGCGCCGTAAAAGACCTCCTTATTTTACTTTTAAAAACCTATTACAGCGCTTTTTTTAAAGAGCGCCGTAAAAGACCTCCTTATTTTACTTTTAAAAACCTATTACAGCGCTTTTTTTAAAGAGCGCCGTAAAAGACCTCCTTATTTTACTTTTAAAAACCTATTACAGCGCTTTTTTTAAAGAGCGCCGTAAAAGACCTCCTTATTTTACTTTTAAAAACCTATTACAGCGCTTTTTTTAAAGAGCGCCGTAAAAGACCTCCTTATTTTACTTTTAAAAACCTATTACAGCGCTTTTTTTAAAGAGCGCCGTAAAAGACCTCCTTATTTTACTTTTAAAAACCTATTACAGCGCTTTTTTTAAAGAGCGCCGTAAAAGACCTCCTTATTTTACTTTTAAAAACCTATTACAGCGCTTTTTTTAAAGAGCGCCGTAAAAGACCTCCTTATTTTACTTTTAAAAACCTATTACAGCGCTTTTTTTAAAGAGCGCCGTAAAAGACCTCCTTATTTTACTTTTAAAAACCTATTACAGCGCTTTTTTTAAAGAGCGCCGTAAAAGACCTCCTTATTTTACTTTTAAAAACCTATTACAGCGCTTTTTTTAAAGAGCGCCGTAAAAGACCTCCTTATTTTACTTTTAAAAACCTATTACAGCGCTTTTTTTAAAGAGCGCCGTAAAAGACCTCCTTATTTTACTTTTAAAAACCTATTACAGCGCTTTTTTTAAAGAGCGCCGTAAAAGACCTCCTTATTTTACTTTTAAAAACCTATTACAGCGCTTTTTTTAAAGAGCGCCGTAAAAGACCTCCTTATTTTACTTTTAAAAACCTATTACAGCGCTTTTTTTAAAGAGCGCCGTAAAAGACCTCCTTATTTTACTTTTAAAAACCTATTACAGCGCTTTTTTTAAAGAGCGCCGTAAAAGACCTCCTTATTTTACTTTTAAAAACCTATTACAGCGCTTTTTTTAAAGAGCGCCGTAAAAGACCTCCTTATTTTACTTTTAAAAACCTATTACAGCGCTTTTTTACAGACTTTTTAAAGCGCTTGTCCAAAAGCGTTGTAAAAAACCTCCTTATTTTTTTTTAAAAACCTTTTTACAGCACTTTTCCGAAAAGCGCTCTAATAGGTCCTTTAATTATGTGAAATCAAAGTCTTTTACAGCGCCTTTTTTACAACGCTTGTCAAAAAAACGTTGTTGTATCCTCCGTTATTTTTAAAATATCATACAACAGCGCTTGTATTTAATAAGCGCTATAAAAGACGCGCTATAAAATGTCATTTTTGGCGTAGTGTGTATTTGATGAAATTTGCATTATATTGAAGATGATAATTAAATTTATGAGTTTTGTTTGAAAATTTTGATTAATTTTTTGAATTTTTATAAAATAAAGGATAACATTATTGACATTTTAAAACATAAAAGATCAAACAGTCGCTTAAAATTAAAATAAATGATCAAATTAGAAGAAAAAATAAATAGATGACTAAAACGTTAATTAAAATTAAGTTAAAGGACCACGGGTATTATTTAATCCATAATATATATTTGTGACTTCAAATTAAAAAAAAAGAAAATTGTATTAGAAAATCTAATGAAAGGTATACTAAGATTATATCACCAAATTTTCAATGTTACTAATATTATTTAAAGAAAAATTTAGTTTTTTTTATGTTGCTGATGTTATATATAATTTAAATAACAAATAATTTTTATTTTTATTTTTAATTTTGTTTATTAGAGGTTGAATTATTAAGATTAGAACATTTGAATCAATCATGCACATAATGTTTACATTACAAATATTCATTACCAGCTGCCTATCGCAACCTATCCTGCATATATATGTAGCAGAATTCCTACTTTCTTAAAATTCATTGCTAGTATATGAATTTTTCCAACTTCAGTGATGGATCCTTTATATTGCTTGTAGTTACATTAGAATTCCATACTTTGAGGCAAAAGTATAAAGGTTCATTGATTCGTTCTTCCATTACATCTTGTGTCGTTATTCAAAACGTAGTATTGTTCAAGAAGTTGAGGTACAACCCTGAAAAATATTGGAGAGAAACTGTACTACAAAGCAATATAATCCATTCCATGCCATTTACTTGAAAGAACAGACCTATGATGTTTTAGGTGTGTAGACGGAATGATACACCATTTGAATTTCACACACAACTTAGCATAGACTCCAACACAACATTGACACAAACACATTGATATTATTAATGTAAAAAACAAAAGATACGGACACCGATACATATATAGTTATTTAGTTATGAAGCATCTATATTAAGAATCAAAATACTTATATGTGCAAATAAATTTGCTAGTCTTTTACTTTATTCATCCATTTACTACTAAACATAATGTAATCAAATGTATTTTATCTTTAACACTTCGTGATCATCATTGCTTGTTAAATTTTTTTTTTAACTCGTATATGTATTAGAAATATGTTCTACGGTATTTTCAATGTGTCAAATAAAGAGTACACTATTATGAAATCTCGTTGTAGTGTAGTTTATAGCACATAACTGTAAGGTCTTGAGTTCAAACTCAAGACATGATACCCAATCTAACAATATTGTATTTGTCAATTGAACTAGACCTTCCAGACATAATACACAATGATAGAAAAATATTTGTAGAGATTGTTAAATATAAATATATTTAATGCATAAGGATGAATGGACCACATACTTCCAAAAGTTCTTCAATGAATTTGATCTTAAAAGGGGGAAATCAATAGATATGAGTGAGTCTACAACTACTTCAATACATGTTATAAATTTGTTTATTCTCCTTTTTTATGATACACAATTCATAGTGTAGTTTTCTTGATTTTGCTCATTTATGAGCATATAAAGTTACAAATTTGAGTGCACACATCCACGATGGAGAAGAGAAAATGAAACTAAAAAGAGCAACCAAGTGGCACGAGGATCTTGCTAATTCGAATATGAATCTCCAAATTCAGAATTTCTTGGCATCTCTGGAAAAACTTCAGCCATAATAATTTTTCGCTCATCCAGATGAATACGATCAATAAGGCCTGCATTAGTTCCAAACTATCCTTGTCTTTTTCACTGTTGCTGTTATTTTAACAATGAAACCTACACATATATACCAACTGAACAAGTAGATACAGTCAAAGGTTGAATTGCATTGAAACAAACAAATTTGATAGCAAAACAACAGATACAGTTCAAACACAAATAAGTGTAAATATTCAAAACAGATGTCATGCAGTATGATAAAAGCAAAAGAAGATCAACAAAACCTCTTAGCAAAGGTTGAAGTCATTCTAACTTCAACTACTTTTTCAGGAGAGGATTACATACAATAAAATCATATGTACTAAAATAACTAGAAACTTTGCTCTTGTATACTAGACATAAGTAACCATGCCTTTACCTTGTTCTATACTAAAATAATTATGATAAATTTTCTTTAAGTTTGAAATAGACAAAATAGAAGTACAGGCAATAATTCAGATGTAAACTTTCCAGTTACGAATGCAAGCATGAGAAAAAACAACTACTGCTCTAAGCAATGAAGAAGATTCTTCTAGTAGTAGAGAAATGGAAAGAAAAAAATTATTGGAATTGATACCACCACTAGTATGTATAATATATACATCATTCATATTAGGACTACTAAAATTTTATCATGTACTCATACATCGTACCTGAGGATAATGTTACTGCTCTAACAAGAGTAACATGGATGCGTTCAAATTTTGAAGGGCACCCATCAGGTCATTGTTTCAACCGTGAGAACAAAGAACTTCCAATGATAGAGAGCGGCATCAATTATTGGTGTGTTGGACGATTTTTGGGTGCCATACCAGTTCATTGTGGACCACCTCCTCTGTAAAATCGGCTTAATAATATAAAGGTGATGGATTGACTTTAAGAATCCATATTTCCAATATGTAACATGTTCTGCAATGATGGCAGTGTTTTCACACAAAAATTTGTTAAAAGAATGCGATGCGAGTATGCTACTCATAATACTAATTATTTTTCCATCACTACAATTCATGATACTACTCTTCAAGCTTCTTATAAGTGCTGCTCTAATTTTGTGATGCTCTACAAGAAGAGCGTTCAATTCTATATAAAGACATTCCAGCAAGTGTTATCCATCATTACTTCTTCTTTTTTCATCTATCTTTGAGAGAAAATGATATGAGTAATCAATATGATCAATACTTTTTGGGGTCAAGCACCGATTTCATCAATGGTTCTGAGAAATGTGAATTAAATGATCTTGTATTTTAAAGACAACGGGGAGGGGATATTGTGAAATACACAGAGAATGATGCTCCAGTGGAAAGGCAAGGGAGAAAGATAATAAAGTGCATTGCAAGGAAATAACAAGCACAAGATTTTACAATCAGTAAACTATTCTTTTGAAGGAGATTGGTGTTTTTAGGGAGGAGAGTATCACATTCAATCTGATTGTTGAGACAAATACCAAGATACAGAGCATTACATAAGTATTTAACTAGTATTGGTTTTCTTTCTTCAGCTTGATAGAAAAAAATGTGGAGGGAAAAAACCAATTCTTATAAGAAGAAATGGACCAATATATCATTAATTATATGATTCAAATGCAATATGAACATTAGTTTGACATAAGGATATCACCATTCCAAGATAAGATTTTCCTGCTAAACATGGTGTAGTTAATGCATTTTGATACTCATAAGCATAGAATTTTGGATTACCAATAGGAAAGCTTTGATAATTTGAATGCGTTTGCCACATTTCTTCAAATTTTGATTGGAAATTCCGAATACACAGCAAGTCACAAGGCTATAGAATAGGAGAAAGAAGTAAAAAGAAACACAATATAGGGTCACTAAAATGGCAATCAATACTTAATCTTGCTGCAGCTAAAGAAATTACCCGGCAAGCAATGCTACACATCCTTAAAGAGGAAATTTCACATGTCCATAAGCCATGCAAGCTGAAAATAAAAAACCGGAAGTAGTTGCATTATACTTCATAGACCTAATTTGTTAAGAAGCGATGTAAGAGGTGCATATGGATGTTGCATATTGAGTTCAAAATTTATAGTATTAAGAAACAATTGTTTAGCCTCAAGCACACTTTTGTGATCATGTTCAAACCAATCATGTGTCACTAGAAAGTATTTTACCTAGTTTTTCTTTTCCAATAGACCTCTAGAAAACATTTCACGTAGAAGTTTCTCGGCTTTATCTGTCTCGCCTTTTTCAAAGAGAGAGTAGATAATTGTTTCATAACTTATGACATCAGGAGTGCAACCATTGTCTTCCATTCTCGATAGCATGACAAGTGCTTCATCAAACAAGTCATCCTTACAAAGTCCTTTTATCATAACATTATATGTCACGACAGTTGGATGATAGCCTTTAGTCAAAAGCTCCTGAAAAATCACTTGTGCATTCTTAAGTCTTCCACCTTTGCAAAGACCATCAATTAGTATAGTGTATGTGCGAACATCTAGCACAATACCTTGGTTTTTAATTTTCTTAACAAATGCAATTGCCTTGTCCAGATTATTATTTTTGCACAAAGCATGTAATAAAGAATTGCAAGTGATTATATTGACTGGTTGACCTATATCATGCATCTCATCAACAAGTTCCCAGGCATGAGAGAATTTCCCCGATTTGCACAAACCATCAATGAGAGTATTGTAAGTCACCACATCAGAAATAATCTTCTTGCTATGCATTTCTCTAAAGAGGTTCATGGCTTCATCAACCATTTTATTTTTACACAATCCATTAATAATGATACTGTAGCTCTGAACATTCGGCCTCACTCCCTTGTAGACCATAGTGTTTAAAACACTTATTGCCTTGTTCAGTTGATTAACTAAGCAATACCCATCCATTAAAGCACTATAAGTAACAACATTTGGTTTTACACCTTCTTTCATCATCATAGCCAACACATTCATTGCTTCTTTTACTTTCCCTTCCTTGCATAAGGCATCAACCAATATATTAAAAGCAAAACCATCTGGTTTGATGTTTTTCATTACCATTTCATGGAACAAACCAAACGCTTCTTTCAATTGACCAACTATGCAGAATCCATATATTAAAGCACTAAAAGTGACAACATCAGGATCAATTTTCTTAGAAATCATTTCGGAATACAACTCATAACCATCATTTGCAAACTTATCTTTACACAAACTATCTATAATTGTACTGTAAATAACCGCATCGGGCTTGACTAGTTTCACTTCAATCCTTCTTAGCAATTGCAAGGCGGCTCTTGTTTCCCCCATTTTACACAATCCATTGATCAAAGTTCCATAACTAACATGATCCAAATGAAATCCTTGTTTGATCACATGGTCATGAAAGTGCAGAGCTTCCTGGACTTTACCATTAAGACATAGACCTTTCATAAGAGTAGTCAAGGTTATGGTATCGGGTTGAAGCCCCATCTTGAGAATCTTAGCAAATACAGAAAATGCAAAATTCATTTGACCTAAGTGGCAGTAACAATTCATCGAGATGCTTAAAGTAATTAAGTCAAGGGTGATTCCGTTGAATTCCAATTGACGAGAAAGAGAAATAACAGTGGGGTAATGCTTCATCTTAACAAGGAACCCTAAAATCTTGGTGAATTGGATAATGGATGGGGCAGGATGCATAGAGAGTGTGCGACGGAATGAGGAAACAGCATCATTAACATCAAATTCATTGGAATTGAAACGAGAATGAGAAGAGAATGAAAGAAGGAAAATGTTTGAAGAAGAAATTGGAAGAAAATTGGGAATGGAAGAAAGAGAGAAAGCATACCTCGCTAAGGTTAATGACCTTGAGAATGAAACTGAGAGAGACGATAACATTGTTGATGATGAAAGTGAATGTAATTGTACGAATGACTCAAATTCGCAGAATAAGAAGATTAATTACGAAGCTTCAACAATGTCACATATTTCACTCACAAGAAGAACAAATCTCAGTGAGTAGAGACTATTGTCAAAAATTATTGTAGACTCTTATTTTTTTACTGATACTAGTGAAATACTCGGTCTCTATGATTAGGAAAATGCATTTTTTGTTTTTGTTTCCATAGATTCTTTTCTATAGAGAAAAATATGAAATATCATTTTATTTATTTATAAATATTTGATATTTATGCATTTTTTACAATATATTTTGAATATTCCATAGATAAAATTTTAAAGAAAATTATAATATATTGATTTTTATTTACAGTATAAATTATATATAAGATAAATATTTTTTATTAGTCGATATTTATTAATTCACAGCATATTTTATAAAAAATAAATAAATAATAAATATATAAATAAATATATAGATAAATATATATTTTATTAATTCACAGCATATTTTATATGTATAAATCTTGTATTTAAAAGTAAAAAGATAATATATATGAATAATAAATATAATTTTTTATAATTTTTTTTAAATATTTTAATAATATAACATGTATTTAATATGACAATCAACAATGTCCGATTCGTGCAAATATGAGTTTTTGCTAATTTTTTTTTTATAAAATGCTACTCATTATTCTACATTTTTTTCTTAAATGTTGTTACACTTCACATGTAGTTTGCTTTATCATGCATTAATTGGATTAACTAATTAATGTATTATCTCTTATCTTATATAAGTGTAAAACAGTGGACAAATAACGTTTTCTGGTATTTTTTTTTACTTGCAGTGTATATTAACAATTATTTGCTTACTATTTATATTGATGTTTTGATTAGAAAAAATAAAATAAAAATTATGAAATTGTTGTGATATTAGGGGAGTATGAAAAATGAAAATTATAATTATAAAAGATACATTTGTCTTTTTATCATTTTAATTAATTTCTCCCTACTTGTTTTTTTATTCATTTAAACTAGCAAGTTCTATGAGTAGACTACTACTTGAAAATCATTTGAAACTCCAACGATATTTAACATTAGTCATCAAAAACATAAAATAGGTATGTGTGCTTAAAAGTTAACTTTTCTTATATTTTAATCAAACTCGTCTTACGATATTTAACATTAGTCATCAAAAACATAAAATAGGTATGTGTGCTTAAAAGTTAACTTTTCTTATATTTTAATCAAACTCGTCTAAGCTACGACGATAAAAAAAATATATTTTATGCGAGAGACCGTACATTATCAGTTCAAATTTAGAAATTACAAGAATGATGGGAACACAAAAGAATGTAATGTATACTCTTAATACATTGAATTGAAATGATTGTGAGAGAAATTTTATAGTGATTTAGCTTTAAATATGCTGAAAGGAATATTTGTGCACATAAAATGACTAAGATTATCAAGATGTAAAGTATGACATATGGTTTGCCTCTGTGGTACATATGTACTTTATTTGTAACCAAAGAAACCGATCATTGTTTTTTATAGATTCAGTGGATGAATATTAATTTCAACACTTAAAATTTTACAATTTAGAAACTAAAAACTTTATATAATTCGTAAATATAAGATGATAATTATGAGTCTATGTCTATTTTTTTATTATCAGTGTGCATATATTGAATCAGTAACTTTACCTGAAACTGTCGTAGCCAATAATAGAAAAAACAATCACAAAATTTGGTATTAATGAAGTAGAAAGAGTGCTCTTGTTTCAAAGAGATATATATGTCACACAATTTCTATTTAGCCAAACACATCATACAAACACAAGCACATAGTTGTTCATCATAAATTGTTGGATCAAATAAACACATAAGATAATTATATTATTGGATCAAATGCTCAGTTTTATGATAATACATTGGTCTTTACATCCATGTTCATTTTAAATTACCTATGCAAACAATCTTAAAATTCCAAATTAAGAAAGGCTACTATTGACTTAATAATTAAGCATTTACACATGTCATTTATTATATTTATCCTCTCACTAAGCTTTACTTATTCGGAGTAGATAAATATATATTATTAAAGTAAGTAAATATAAAAATATACGAACTAAATAAATGTATTTTGTTAATATATCAACTAATTTTTCACTATAATATTTTATTTGGGTAGCTAAATTTTTACCCTATTCATACAAGTAACTTCGCCCCTGCTTCAATGTATATATATTAATGTTATGACTCCTAAATCACATTTGAAAAATAAAGTAAATAAATTTATACAACAAGGTTTTCAACCTTGAAAAAATAGTTAGGGTGAACATGCTCTTAACTTTCAACATGCTATTCAATGTGGATTCATGAACCCGAGCTACAAATTCATTTCTTCTTATAAAAATTTTGATCAAATCTTCTTGTAAATAAATCATATCTTCTTGTAAGATAAATCTTGATCAAATCTTCATGTAAATAATTTATATTTTCTTGTTGATAAGATGTTGATCATATCTTCTTTAAATCTTGACAATTTTTTTTTTTTAATTTGGTCAAAGATTTTTTTCAATTATAAATTTGAATCAAATCTAGTTTTAGATTCTTTTCAAAAATATGAATTTTTTTTTCATACTCTGTGAAGTTAAATATATTGTTCTCATAAAATATTTTTGTTAATATCAAAACCCTAAGTATAAAACCAACTTGGTTCCAACAGATGTATTGTCACGTTTAACATGCCCAAAAGTGAAAGTGGAATATCAGCGACCTACATGAATGTTACAGCCCTTGGATATATTTGAACGGAAGTGGGACAACATTTTGATGACCTTTGTCACTGGATTTCCTAAAACAAGGAGAAAAAATGATTCTATTTTGGTGATAGTAGATCGGTTGACTAAATATGTGCACTTTTTAGCTTTGAAGACTACCTATAATATGGCCAAGCTAAGAGAGATCTGCATTACTGAGATTGTAATAGAACCTATAATGTGGTTATTTATAATTCAATAATGGATGGGTATTTCCTAATTAGTCAAGTGAACAAGGCCAAAGGTATATTTGACTCAATGGTCCAAAGGGGAGTGGCTCCTAATGTTTGGAGCTAATGTATCATTATTAATGGATTATGCAAGAATAAAATGGTGGATGAAGCCAATGATCTGTTTAAAGAAATGCATTGCAAAGGGAGTATTCCTAATACGGTAACTTATAATTCTCTTATTCATGGTTTGTGCAGAGTAGGGAGAATTTCTTATGCATGGGAGCTTGTTGATGAGATGCATGATAAAGGTCAACCAATTGATATATTCAATTGATCTCCTCCATCTACTTTAAAGATTCTATGGCTTATAGATCCTAGATTCTGTATTTTGATTTATCAGAAGATTGGTAATTAGTTTCATGTTGTTTATTTAGCTATGTGATTCATTTGTTTCTTCATGGATCAACATAGTCCATTTTCTAATAGATATATAATGTATGCCCCTTGCTGATATGCAACATGAACTATACGATTCCTTATCATATATGAGCTACATGGGTTCTGTTTGGCAATTTTGTAGCTATTGAAAGCATGTCGATAGAATTTCTTATCATAGATGCTATTTATATAAGATTGCTATTCATGGGTATTTCCTAATATTTTTTACTGCTCAAATCTTATTTTGTTGTTAACTGTTAACAATGAAAAGAGGAAGAAGAGAAACAACCGCTCTAGGGTTTCATAACATAGAATGAATCAAACTTGAGTTAATAGGGTTACAATGAGTATATATATAAAATAATAGAATTGTCTAAAACACCCTTACTACTAATATATAATAATATTGTCTAACATCTCTCCTCAAACTCACGATGCATTAACATGGAGCATCGAGAGTTTGTCAACTAAAAAACGGAAACGTTTAATGAAATGCATCTTTGTAAACAAATCAGCAATCTGTAAAGAAGAAGAAACAAACGGTAGAGTAATGGTTCCATGCTGAAGATGATGACGAGTAAGATGACAATCAATCTCAATGTGTTTGGTGTGTTCATGAAAGACCGAGTTGTGAGCAATTTGAATAGCACTCTTGTTATCGCAGTGCATCAGAGTTGGCTCAGAAAAAGAGATACTCATATCAGACAAAAGCCAACACAACCAAATTATTTCAGCGATAGTGGATGTCATAGCACGATACTCAGCTTCTGTAGAGGAGCGAGAGACAATGTCTTGTTTCTTACTCTTCCAAGAAATAAGAGAGTCTCCAAGAAAGATACAGAACCTTGTGGTGGATTTACGATCTGTGGTGTCACTAGCCCAATCAGCATCAAAATAAGCTCGTAACTCTAATGAGGATGACGATGGAAAGAGAAGACTTTGAAATTGAGTTCCTCGAAGATAACGAAGAACCCGAATAACTGATGCCCAATGTACTGTAGTGGGAGAGAGACAACAAACTGACTAACAACATGAACATCATAAGCAATGTCGGGTCTGGTAATCGTAAGATACACTAAGCTGCCAACTAAAGTACGATACAAAGTGGAATCTGGTAAAGGAACATCATCCGAGGGAGCATATTTCACATTCAACTCAAAAGGAGTATATGCTGCTCTAGTATCAGAAAGACGAGTCTGATCAAGAATGTTGGCAATGTACTTGGATTGAGAAAGAAGGTAGCCTCTAGGAGAGTAGACAACTTCAATCCCCAAGAAATAGCGAATAGTTCTCAAGTCCTTCATCTCAAACTATTTGGCTAACTACAATTTCAACTCATTGATTCCACTAACATCATCACCTATAATAATCATATCATCAACATATAGAGAAAGCATAATGCGACCATAAGTGGTGGACCTTATAAACAATGCAGAATCATGTTCACTAGAGCGAAAACCAAGAGAAGTGATCACAGTAGAGAATTTCTCAAACCAAGCTCGAGGAGC
>NC_021164.2:2503113-2564474 GCF_000331145.2 Cicer arietinum
CCATAGCCTGCTGCCAAAGAGGATCAAGAGCAACCTCTTTATAGGAAGAGGGCTCAGACAAACTGTGAATAGAGGTTAAGAAAGAAACAAACGAAGTTGAGTAAGTGGAATAGACAAAATCATGTAACTGAGTAGACTTACGTTGACGAGAGGGGTAACGAGGAGGATCAACAATCGCGGACAACAAAAGGGAACGAACAGTCTCTATAATATGATGGTGTTTCCTTTCAGCAACTCCATTTTGTTGAGGAGTATCAGTGCAAGATGTTTGGTGGAGGGTGCCATCATAAGCAAGTAATTCAGAAAATTTATTAGAGGTATATTCACCACCTAAATCACAACGAAAACACTTTATAACAGAATTATGTTGAGTTTTGACCATTGCACGAAACATATGATAAATGTCAAAACATTCAGACCGATTTTTCATAAGATAAACCCAACAATAACGAATGTAATCATCAATAAACGAAACATAATATCTAGATCCACCTTTGGTGAGAACCGGTGATGGACCCCAAACATCATAGTGAACTAAATCAAAGGGCGCATATGAAACAGAAACACTTTTACTAAACGGTAAAGCTGGAAGTTTAGCAAGTTTGCAACCACAACAATCTGAGATATCACAGGTTTGTAATTTTCCTAAGGCTCCAGTAGAAGCCAAATATTTTAATCTAGAAGCAGAAACATGTCCAAGGCGATAATGCCATAGATAAAAACTAGAAGATAAGGAATTCAAGCGGAAACTAGATAATAAGTCAACAGTAGTTGTGAAGGCTGCAGTATCTGCGAGTCGCAGGTCATCCAAAACATAAAGTCTCCCTTTTCTATGACCTGTCCCAATCAGCCTCCCGGAATGTGGATCCTGCACACAACAAGAAGTGGAAGAAAACATAACCGAATAACCGAGATCACATATTTGACTAACAGAAGCAAGACTCAAAGTAAGATTAGGAATATAATAAACATTAGAAAGAGACATGTTAGGTGTGGAGACAGAACCAACGCCTGCAAATGGCATAGGAGTTCCATCAGCAGTCATAACCGACACAGACGAGACAGGTTTCATAGACACAAAAGATTTATCACCGTATGTCATATGATGAGATGCTCCCGAATCAAGAATCCATATGGAATGAGATATATCTGACATACTAGAGGAGTTCGAACCTTTAGAAGAGGTGGCAGACATGGAATGTGATTGAGTGGCAAGAAGTTTTTTTTGAAGTTGTTCTGCAATATCAGATATTTAGGAAGCAGACTCAGATGAGTATACAGAACCAGAACTAGAGCCAATGGTAGAAGGAGCAGAAACAACAACATTGGACAATGACCCCCTAAAATTCTTCTTCTCATGTGTTCTCCCCAATTTCGAACAATGTGCTTTCCAATGTGCTTGAAGAGAATCATCTTTAGCATCATCCATAACAAATAATGATAGGAAAATACGACAAATACAATCACTGAGACAAAATAAATTAGGGATAATCTGGTGCTGTGTGAGTCCAATTTCTCCCCCTACAGAAGCCGTTTCTCCGATCTGACCGTTGAAGACGAAGACCTGAATGTTGCGAACCTTCTGTCCAAAAATCAGCCCGATCCAACGGTTAAAGAATGCACAATCGATGTTTTTGTGAGTCTGATTTAACAAAATCGGGAATATAGTTACTCTTCTCTTTTCTCTTTTGGTGGTTGTCTTTCCTATCAAAATAATATCTCTCTTATTTATAGTAGATCACAAAATCAACCAAAGCTCTTTGATACCATATTAACAATGAAAAGAGGAAAAAAGAGGAAGAAGAGAAACAACCACTCTAGGGTTTCATAACATAGAATGAACCAAATTTGAGTTAATAGGGTTACAATGAGTATATATATAAAATAATATAATTGTCTAAAATACCCTTACTACTAATATATAATAATATTGTCTAACATTAACAAATTCTTGTTTTCTGTCAAACTATCTATGAAAGGACTTTTGTATATTGTAGTGCTGTTTTGGTCCCACAAATATCGAGAAGTTCTGGAACAAACCTTTTTAACAAATTATGTGTTCTTTTCTTGTTACTGATATGGGCTTAGATTGCTCTAACAACTATTAATTAGTCTAATTCTCCTTTATTATATATCTTAACAAACACTCGGATGGTTTGCTAGTTGAATATTTTATTTTTTATTTGTATTTTATGCTTCGACTTTGCATCAAAAGTCGAATTCTTGCTGAGATGGATCGCACTTTGACTGTCACAGAATAACACAAACTTATCTTGCTTGAGGCCTAACTCATGTAGGAATTTCTTCATCCACAAGAGTTCTTTGGAAGCTTCAGTTGCTGCAATGTACTCAACTTCAATAGTGGACAAAACAACACACTTTTGTATTTTTCCCACATCTTGTTAGCATCTATTTCAGTTTCAACATGTGGATGCACACTAAGATCCAACCACTGCCTGATCAACGCCACTGCCTTTCTATTCATCTTCTTCTAGTCAGCGTCAGATTTATCTACGGGTTTAGCAGTGTCACCCTCAATAGGATCATACAAATCTTTACTGTATAACATGTCTTCCATGAGAGTCTTCTAAAGTGTATAATTAGAAGAGTTGAGTTTAATCATATTGGGACCTTTATTTTCCTCCTCTATTTAAATGCACAAATCAAATAACCAGACTCTGATACCACTTTGTTGAGAAAAAAAAACCAGAGATAATTAGCGATAACTATCTCAATAGTGCGGAATATTTTTCCCCCCACCTATACAGATAAATGGCCAAACAGAAAATACAATTCTAGAGAGCAAAAATAATTGGCAGAAAATTAAATATGAGACAAACGCAATTTTTAACGTGGAAAACTTTTCTCAGATTGAGAGAATAAAAACCACGGGACCTCAGTAAAACTTCCACTATAATAATTAATGGTACACAAATAGTCTTCCTAATAACAATAGGGAATATCAATCAACAATAACAACCTTATAACAACATTCCATTAAAGTGGATATGCCAAAGTAACTATCAGAAAAGATAAAACTACTCAAATTATATATTAAAGTAACAAACTCTCAGTGGTAGGAATAACATACTAATTTTGTAAATCAAACGAAACAAGTTTGCTTACCACCACCGAAACCAAACCCTTATTTTTCTTCTCTGGCAACCGTTCTTCTTCCGTTGTTTTTCTTCTGTATATTCTTAGGGATTTCTAAATCCCTTTTATTACCTTCAACTGAGTCAAACCCATTAAATTTTTTTTTTTCTTTATTCTTTTTATTTAAATAATAATAATAATAATAATAATAATAATAATAATAATAATATAATAATAATAATAATAATAATAATAATAATAATAATAATAATAATAATAATAATAATAATAATAATAATAATAAAATTGGTGGGTTCCACTTGAGGAGTTAGCCCACCCAATATTTCTACACAAAAAAGAAGAAATTTTTATGAAAAGTATATTGAGAGGCAGAGAAAACAGAAGGGTTTTGTTTATAACAGCTTGCATTATATTTCAAGGATTTTTCTACTCTTTACAAAGAGCTGAAATATAACAACAGAAGGGAAATTTAAATCCTAAATATGAAGGGTTCCCAATCTATATCTGTAGGCCCACTTAGAGTTATAAAGAGGGTGGAAAAAGAAGTGTTTTCTCCAGCTTGAGAGCCATAGCCTTCCTAGTAAGTATACTTTTAACGATATTCTTTTCTTAAAGCGACAGTGTTGATGAAAAGAATGATAATGCTGTGTTGTGGCATTCTTTCAGGTTACATCAGGTGGCACATCTTCTGGTTAGTACTAAAGAATTTTTGAATTTGTACTGTGGGTGAAATAATTTTTTTTTTATTTTGGGATTGAAATATGCTGAAAATATTCATTTTCTATTAGTCCTATTTTGGGGTTCATTGGCTAGACTTCCATTAAAATTTCACCATATAATTCTGTTAGGCTTTCAATTAATCTTAATAATAATTACTCTTTCTAGGATAGTGCTGGTTAGTCTTATTATTACACAATGTAAATGAGGGAGCAATTTATTTTGTAGTTTTTATATAATTAAATTTGTTTTGTTTTGTTGCCTATGTGAAATTTCACTTTTTTTGAACTGGTCAGATAAGAGCTGATGTTAACAACATGCTTGATTGTTATTGTTCACTTATTTTTCAGGTGGAGCTTCTGGTGACAGGTCTAAGGTATGCTGTTAAATATCAACAATTGTTTCATCTTTGTAGTTTATTATCCTTTTCAGATTTTGTACTTACTTGGCTATACTTATTGCTTTCATTCCATTTAGAGCTATTGTTTTTTTTAATGAGCACCTGCTTGATCCTCCAAAGATTAGTGTGTTATCATATTAATTTTTTGAAGATTTTAGTCGCTAAATTAAATTCAAAATTCTATAATGTCATCATATTTGTTACCGTGGAGGACTTAAGTGGTGATGTAAAGCAACAAATTTGATGGCTATTTTATTTTTTTGAAGGACTAGTTTAGAGGTAAAAAAATCTTCCAAAAACTAATGTGATGGATGACATGTTGATCTTTGAATGATTAAATACATGATTTACTCACAGTGAGGTGTATACATTTTAATGTCGATCAAATTGATCTATAGTGGAAAATGTAGTAAGCAGCACATCCAGATCCAATCTTTACAGTTTGTGGCAATCCTCTCTGATGTCACATGTTTATTTGCTTACATAAAAAAGAAAAAAACAGTACTTCAAGATCCAATCTTTTGAGATTTAAAATGGAAAGCTAGTTTTAAGACTGAATAATCGTTATTTTACTGTTAAACTTTAACCTCACTTGTTTGTGCTATAAACCAAAGATTTATTTGGCAGAGCTTATTTGAACTTATTTTATGACATAAGTACTCGTGTTAGTGTTTAGAAGAGTTTCTGAAAATAATTTATGATACATCCTCACTAAGTTGTTTTTCAGCTTATTTTTATAAGTTTATTCTGACAGATCATTGTCATAAGTTGTTGTTCTCAACTTATACAAAGTTGATCCTATTTCCTTGTTGGTTATAGTAATAACTTAAAACGCTTAAAATTAAGCTGTGTACCCAACGCTCTCCAAATTCATGATAACTCCACGATTGAAACATGTTTGATGTGCGAATGTGATTTATTTTTATGATTCACAAATTATTTCACTTTGAATTAATGTTCCTTCATGTAATCCTTATGGTTAATTTGCTTTGCAGGACTCTGCATTTGAAGCCAAAGTTGCAAAGCTTGTTGAGCTAGGATTTGGAAGAGAAGCAGTTATACAAGCTCTTAAATTATTCAATGGAAATGAGGAACAAGCTGCTGGGTTTCTTTTTGGGGGCTGAAAAGTGCATTTCTTATTTGAAAAAAGGATTAATTAATTTATTACTTCACTTGATTTTTATTTTTTGCTAATTTCATTTCAAATTGTAAAAACAAGTTATAGGCCTGATGATTACATTCACAGTCCACTGTTCATACTGTAAGGAATGTTTCTATTTGATTGATAAACTAACTTATTGTTTCTCAATGCTTTGAGTTCATTTTAGCGACCTAATATTCGATTAAGGTACTGATAATGAAAGTTTTTCCTCCACTAATAATAATAGCATTAACCGGGGTATATTAATGTATTTGATCCCTGCTTTGCTTTCTTGGGCTTTGTATGTTGGTGTATAAAAGTTTCAGTTACTAACAAATATCTCTACTTCAGTGGACATGATTCATGAATGATAGCTGTTGTAGATGGATATTCAAGGTTCTGTTTGTTAAGAAAAAAAAAAGTAATTTTAATTTAAAATAATTTGGATAGTTTCACTGCTTCAATGGACATGATTCATAGAAATTACTTTTTAAGAAGTTAAACAGTGTGTTTGGCACTATTTTTAAGAAGTTAAACGGTGTGTTTGGCACTATTTTTTACTAAAAGTTGAACCTAAAATGTTTTATCTTTGAGTAAATTTACTTAAAAGTGAACAATAAGTTTGAAGGTAAGTGTTCTTTAAGGTCGTGAGAGTTTCAGGTAAAATAAGTTGGGGTGAGTTGGTTTTTTACTTAATTTCAAAATAATTTTTATTAAATACTCAAAACTAAAAAAATAATTTTTATAATTATTGTTTTTGTTTTTAAATTAACATATCATTAAACATAAGCATCACTCTAACAACCATTTTTCATCATCGACTACTCACCTCTACCACCACTCTAACAACCATCGACAACCACCACCGACCACCTCCATCATCACCGACCACTCACTTCCGGTCAACACCTCTTATCACCCACATGTAACAACCGTCACCATCACCTTCGACCACTACAGTCAATTGATCATCAACCACCATCTATGATCACTGCTACTACCAACCACTCATCATCTCCCATCACTGATTGACCATTGTTACCACCACTGACTATCATCTCCAATCACCTCCATTATCATCGCTCACCCACCTCTGGCTATTGCCAACATCGCCAACCACCACCACCATCTCTGACACATGCATTCACCACCAACCACCATCTCTTACCATCGTACATCACTACAGTCATTGTCAGTCATACTCCGATCACCACCTCCAACTGTCAACTATCTCTTTTGATAGTTGCAACTATATTCAACTAAGATCACTATTGCGATAATCATCTTCCACAAGTGGTAATGACAATACAACTTGGGGTATTCACATGAACCCATCCTTATTTAGGCCGAGAAAAATCGCTTTGATTGGGCAGGTGAAGATTTTTCCTGAAATTAAAACTTGAGTGTGGGGACGGATTTTAGGTGTTGATATCCACCTTGCACCCAAACCCATCTTGCCACTAATACTGTTGTCATGTTTAAATTTTATATACAGAAACATATTCAATATATTTAATATTTTTTTAAATATTAAAAATTATAATTTTCTCTCTATAAAAAATATGATTTTAATATTTTTTTATTTTATTATTATATTATAATAATTCTTTTATTATATTGATTATAATAAATATCATTTTTAAATTTATCATTTTATATATATGAATTGGTGCAATTGCGGGTGCAGACGGAGAAACTCGAACTCTATGGCTGGCGGATATGATGAGTGATAACTTAAATCTCCTATTTTGAAATTTATTTACGCGAATGTCCTACATTTTTTTAAAGTAGGAAATCGCTTCCTCAGAAAACGACGGAAAAAATTTACAAATGTAATAAGAGGTCGCTTCCTCAGGGAACGACCTGTAACTGATATTTTTTTTTATTTTTTTTTATTTTAACATTTGTTATTAATTATGATAATAAATTAAAATTAATTTAATTATTTAAAAACTAAAAATACTAATAATAAATTAAAATGAAATACATTAATAAATTATAAATAAATTTTATATTTTGATTATTATTATTATAGTAAAAAATTATTATAATTAAAATGATTAAATTATATTATAAATTTCAAAAAATACATTAAAATTAGAAATCGCTTCTCCAGAAAAAAAAATAAAAAATTTACAAATATAATAGGATGTCGCTTCCTCAGGGAACGACATGTATTTTTTTTTATTTTTTTTTATTTTAACATTTGTTATTAATTATGATAATAAATTAAAATTAATTTAATTATTTAAAAACTAAAAATACTAATAATAAATTAAAATGAAATACATTAATAAATTATAAATAAATTTTATATTTTGATTATTATTATTATAGTAAAAAATTATTATAATTAAAATGATTAAATTATATTATAAATTTCAAAAAATACATTAAAATTCAAAAAAAAAAATACATCAAATTTGTTGCAGAAAATAATAATAACAATTAAATAAAAATAAAATTTTATTAATAACATGAAAATGAAACAAATTACATTGAGAAAATTGATTTAATGAAAGCATGTGGCAGTAGTTCTAATCCACCTACAACTTAGAAAATGATCAAAATCAAGATGAACCAGAAGAATCGCAACTTTTGTTCAGATAGCTAGACGAGTTCGATGACATCCTAGATGTGAGACTGTGGGTCATTTAGGTGGACATCATTGATATAAATTTGATTTTTTTTTTCTTCTCAAATATGATGTTTTTTTATCGCTAATTTAATGTATTTCGTTTCATTTTCATGTTATTAATATAATTTTATTTTTATTTAATTGTTATTATTATTTTTTGCAACAAATTTCATGTATATTTTTTTAATTTTAATGTATTATTTTTGAAATTTTTAATATAATTTAATCATTTTAATTATAATAATTTTTAATTATAATTATAATAATTATTTATTATAATTATAATAATTGTTTATTATTATAATAATAATAAAAAGATAAAATTTATTTATAATTTATTAATGTATTTTATTTTAATTTATTATTAGTATTTTTATTTTTTAAATAATTAAAATAATTTTAATTTATCATCCTAATTAATAATAAATGTTAAAATATTATAAAAAAAAGGTAAATTACATGTCACTTCGTGGAAAAACGATTTCCTATTTTAACAAAAAAAAAAAGGATATTTCTGTAAATAGATTTCAAAGTAGAATATTTTAAAAATTAAAAATTAAAAATTAAAAAAGATATAATAATCAAAAATCCTCAAGAATTTATCTATCTTGGGGACAAAAGTCTATTAAAAAACATCTAAGCACTAAAATGATGATCAAAATTAACTTGATGTTTAAAATCTTAATGCTCACTATCAAAATTAACTACTATACATTACTCCTTGTTAACTATTTTTTTATTATTTTATATTATTATACATAATACACCATTCATTTAATTAAGACATTTAATGATAATAATAAAGAGTTTAACATTTTTAAAAAACTAATAAATTTTTTTGAAAATAGTTATTTACTTATAACAGTGCCAGGTAGAGAATTATTGAAGCCACTATGTGTGAGAGCCTCAAATCCAAGATATATATAGTTATTTTAGTCTAGAATACAACCACTAATATAATTTTGATAGATTTTGCCAGTGTTCTCCCTTTTCCAAAGGGAAAAATATTGTCAATCGAAGATAAAAAACAAAAAAATAAATGAAAAAGAAACAGTAATTCTTTCATTACAAGACAGGATAAAACAAATTTTGATTTTTCTGTAACAATCACTCAGCAAAGATTCATGAATAATAACTCTATAATTCTTCACTATAAGATCAAAACCTCTCTGCCAGCCTAGCAGAAACGGCTCTCAATTTGGAATAGACCTTTCCTGCTGGTGACCCCATAATTAGGTAACAAAGAGAATCCCTAGCAATCTTGATGTTTGCAAAAGATCCCAGAATGTGAATTTTGGTGTCAGCAATCACAATTCTTGTCTTGGATGCATTCTCAATTGCAAACTTGGTTTTACCACCTTTTCCGGACAATCTTCCAATAGCACGGGACAAGTGATCGCCTCGAAGTGTCTTAACATCCTTGATTTCAAAGGACTCAACATAGAGCTCATCCAATCGCAGAAGGGCAATAGCATCTATGACATCAAAACCCAACATGAAAGCATGAACAAAATCAGCACATTTTTGCAGGTTACTGATGTCAGGTGTATCATGCCTTGTCTTCAGCTCAACTTTTCGAGCCTTCAAATTCATTCGGAGGTCAACTTTCATCTGCTCATATACAGGAGTATAGATGTCCATCCAAGCTTTCTTGAGAGGTGTATAACGATGTGGTGGAACTGATACCTTGCGGAACTGAACCTGACCACTAGACATCTCATGAGGTTTAAGAGGCTCAAACTTCGGCTTCGGAGGCAAGACTTTTTGTTCAGAGGTGGCAACGTCAACTTCCATCGAAGATGATTCCTGGTTTGACTGCATTTTGCAACTGTTTAAAGAGCACCAAAAAAGATGATTAAAAATCGAAACATGTAATGTTAATAAGCAAAACCAACTGCCTAAGTAGTTCTAGATGGACAGAAAACATAGTGAAAATTTAATGATACAGTAAACAAACTCCCACTACTTGCATGTTGGTATAACGTCTAAAATATGCTTCAAATAAGAAGCAGTTTGGGGTAGCTTTTCTTTAACATAATTTTCAACAGATGTTTTCTTTTAAATTATTTCATTACAGTAAACAAACACAAAATAACTTTTGTTTTCCTTAAAAACCCCAAATACATAATATCTAAATTATAGAACATCAAAATCACTTCTTCTTAGAATCTATAACAAACAAGTCTAAATCTTATGCTAAGATATCAAAAAATACATTTAACCCAATTAATAATTTTTGAAACACAAGACTTTTTCAGAAACCAGCATCAATTCAGATTTTTTAACAGAATACTTAGAAAAATAGAGACAGCCCAGTAACATAATTATATACTTAAAAAACATAGATTCACAATGAAAATAACACACCACGTTTGGGAACTCAAAGCAAATCCTATATAAAAATTAATAGAACTATGTAGTGTGAATTTCATCAACTGTGACTCGCACAAGTAGAGGGGAGAAAAATCGAAAGTAAAACCTGAATAAACTTAATCGGTGATTTAGGTTGACGGTGATTCACGGCGAGCCTTGCTTGTTTAAAGGCGATTTGATTTTAGTTCAAAACAGGGCAAAACAGTTGGTTGTTTAACTAGCGTTGGGCTTGAATTGTTTGATTAGTTTTTATACGTTTTCTTAAAAAGCAAGTGAGTTGGGCTTGGACTGTTAAGTGAATTGGGCTTATAAAATTTCATAGGAATAATATTACAAATTTATTTTTTTCTTTTTTATTATTCAAATACTAAAAAAATTAAAAGATTTAGTGGTGTGAAATGATGAATGTTATATTATTTTTCATTTATTGTTACTTTAAATATCACATTAAAAATTAAAACATTTAACTATCACTGAGTTGAATCCGTTATAACATTTAAACTTTAAATTGGTGTCTACACTAGTTTAATGTAAACACATCAAGAAGCAAATCAAAAGTGCAACACAAACATCAAAATATACAATCAAATTACACATAAACTGCACATGAAATGATAAAATCAATACAAACTAACATTACTTCTCTAAATAAATTATAAAAAAGGAAAAAAATTTACGAGCGCAAAAAATAAACTAACAAAAAAGTCGTATAAAAAACCAGAAAATCAAAAATAAAAAAAAACATCAAAAAAACAACGAGAATCTTCACACACATTGCAACAGAAACCAAAAACAACAAAACCATCATAAAAATCACAATCAGCATGTTAACACAAAAATAACACCAAAAAAGTATCAAAAATACCTTCACAACTAAAAACTTCACAAAACAATCACACAAAAAACTGTCAAATACCAAAAACACATATCAGAGTCAGAATCACGAACAGCAACTTCAGAAGAACACAAAAGTTACTAGATGTACTCGAGAAAAAAGCACATAAGGAAAACATTGTGCAAAAACAAAGCAAAAAATCAAGAAAAAACAGTTAAAAATTACAACAAAAAAAAACCCTAAAATCGAAAAAATAAGCAAAATCAGGAAATGGTTGGTTATACCTGAACAGTAACGGAAAAATCGGAAAAACCGAAAGATTCGAAGTGAAAGAATAAGGAGGAAGATGAGAAGAGAGAGAGAGCACACGGTGCAGCTTTCTCTCACTAGAAATAGATAACAAAATGTAAAGAGAGAGAAAGTGACGGAAAAATAAGATTTAATTGCAATTTTGGTCTTTCTATTTTATTTGAATTGCAAAAGTAGTCTCTCCATTTTATTTTTCTCCAGTTTTAGTCTTTAAACATAATTTTAGTCCAAAATTTAATAAAATTTCATTTTTTTGACGTTAATTTAAGTCACATCATGCATCAAGATCCTATTGGGTAAATTATAAAAGATGTGATGTAACTTTAAAAAATGTCACATTTTTCAAGTTTTGAACCAAAGTTCTGTCTGAAGACCAAAATTGAAGATAAATAAAATGAGAGAATTACTTTCATAATTCAATTAAAGTAGAGAAATCAAAATTACAGTTAAGCCAAAAGTCGGAGAGAAAAAACACTTAAATGAAGAAAGTTAGAAAACTTATAAAGATGAAGTGGGTCCTTGAAAATGACTATTATGTCCCTACCTTGTTTATTGTCACTACCACTGTATTTACCATCTATAATCCTTCTCCTCTAAGTAGCCTTTTTAAGTATTTCTTTAAATAAAACATATAGCTTAGATTGTTCATTTATTTTATTTTATTTAAATTAAAGATAGATAATTATGAGTTATAAAAAAGTGATTTTCATATTTAATAATTTTAAATTTATATGTTAGAGTTTTTTTTTTAAATAAAAAAAAAACATGAGCTATTTTGTATTTGTTCATTATAAAGAAAATTATTTTTTGGAAAAATTTGTTGTTAAAAATGATTTTGTAGAAAATTACGCAACACAACTTCTTATCTGAAATATTTTTTAGTTAAAATACTTCTCGTGATCCCTTAATTTAATTTCATGTAACAATTCAAAAAAAAAAATAATTCTTTATTTAATTTTAAATAATAATTTGATAATTTATTTCTTAAAAGATCAACAATATTATCCTGTTTTTATGTAAACTCATAAATTTCATCAAAATTTTCAAATAAAATTCATTACTAATTTCAAGAAAGTTCATACATTCATCAAATTTGTAACTCAAATATTCAAATAAATTCATATTATCATTATTTATTTGATGAATTTAATGTTATTTGATAAATTCATATGTCGTCTTGTTCAACTTTAAATTTAATACATTATATTATATAAAAGACATTACATTAAGTATATAAAATATAAATATTAAATAAAATTATTTTAGAAAGAATCGTTATAACATTATTGAATTAAATGAAAAAATTAACAATATATGTGAAAAGTCGTATATAACGTCTTATAAAATTATTGTATATGATTAATGAGTTAATGCTTAAGGAAAAAAAAAGATAAAAACAAATCTATTTTATTTTTATTTAAAAAAATAATTAAATTGTAACTGAACTGATATTTATTTATGTATTAACAACCTAAATAGATTTAAGAATGAGAATAATTATTAACTTTATAAGTTCTTATAATAAAAATCAAAACTTTTTAATAATTTTACAACCTCAAATTTTGTATAGGTAAATTTGAAATTGTCTAATTTTAAATTTTATTTTATATTTTTAAATTTATTGGGTCAACTTTGCACACCTATTGAGACTAATCACTTAAATTTATAAGACCTAAATATGCTAAAATTTATTTTTAGGAATTTTAACAATGAATATTCAAACTCAATTCAAACTACACTAAAAAAAATATCTATTGTGAGTTTTTGTGATATTTTCTGTATATCACTAAAGTTACTTTTAGCTACAGTTAAGGTGTGGCTGTTTCTAAAAATGTTATACTATTTTTTTTTTTTTTTTAAAAATTAAATGCAAAAAGTAGAAAATGGTTTTCCCTTTCTTCCCATTTCTCTCCTATTTCGTTAAACCCATTTCAGTTTGTCTCATGTTTGTTAAATCCATTTTCATTTCTCTCATGTTTCGTTGAACCTATTTTCCTTACTTCCCTCTCAGAAGTTTCTCTCATTTCAGTTACGGAAATATCGTTTTTCCATTTTCCCTCTCAGAAATCGCTCTACTTATCTAGTAACAATTCGATTTCCTCGACTTTCCTCTTCGATTCATATTCTTCTTCAATCTTTTTGTTATCGGATTTCTCTAATAACAATTAAGCAGATTCAGTTTTTCCCTTCTTCTCTCTTGTAGCAATTCAATTTTCTGCAATTCAATTTAGCTCTTCTTCTCTCAAATCGTAAAATCGCTCATCTTCTTCTTTCGATTCGATTTTGTTCATCCAATTTTGTTCAATTTCGTTTGTCGTCTGACAAAATCGTAAAAATTAAGTTTGAAATCGTTCTTCCATCTCAAATAAATGAATATCTTTCTTCCATCACAATTTCCTCGAATTCCATTTCCTTCAAGACCTCTTCATCGGATTATCAGGCTCCACGGTTGACTTCACCTATAACTCTTCTTCTCAAATCTATGACACTGTCGTTTCAAAGTGTCGGATTCTTCAAGGCAGATATTAGGTGGCTCCCTGGTTTATTGTGATAGCCAGCTATATTGCAGCCTCTAGTAGCAATTTTCTACTCTTGATATTGGTAATTCAAAAATCACACAACATGTTAAATAGTAATGACAATCTTCATGAGCAATGAACATTCATTTACATTGATTTAAGTCTTGGCTTTGCATGGTCCACAAGTGAAAAAATCACCAAAGTGTGTTGCATAGAGATGATGGTTTTTTTCCTGAACTTTCATAAATATTTACATAGATACTTGATTTTGATCTCTAGATTAGGACCCTAGGTATCACCTCTTATCTTATAAAGTGCTTATTATTGTTTTGATTCTTAATTAGGGATGAATTCTTCTTTGTTTGATTCTTAATTAGTAATGAAATGGTAGGAAGATATTGTATGCCAGCTTATGGTGTATATATGTTGTGATGTGCTTCCTTAGTCTGACAGCAAACTTGGATTGTATTCCCGCGTTAGAATCTGTATTCTTTGATTTGAATTTCACACCAAATGAGTTTGATAGCTTTGATGAAGTTCATGGATTGTATGAGGGTTGAAGTTTTTGTGATCTGCAATATTATTATTATTGAGTAGTTGGATATTTTCAGGAGCATCAAGTGGTCTTGGTTTGGAAACAACCAGAGTTATTGCTTTGCGTGGTGTTCATGTTGTTATGGCAGTTAGGAATGTGAACAATGGAATGAATATCAGAAAAACTATACTTAAGGAAATTCCTGCAACTAAAATTGATGTTATGGAATTAGATCTTACCTCTATGGCCTCTGTCAGGAAATTTTCAGCTGATTTTAACTCCTCTGGGCTTCCACTCAACATTCTAATGTAAGAAATTTAGAAGTGAATAAATGTAACTACCTATGTTGGTTTCGGACATGGACACGCCTTTAATATGAAGTGTTAGTGCTACATAATTGATGTATAGATTACACATTTGAAAGTTGAGATATAGTTACATGTGTTCGTTTAGTGTCACCATTAGACACGAAACACGTTTTCAATTTGAAGTATTGATGCTACATAATATATGTATAGATTTCACATTTGAAAGTTGAAACAAATAATATTCTCTTTTTCTTTTCTTTTCAAGTAACAATGCAGGGCTTATGGCTACTCCATTCATGCTTTTCCCAAGACAATATTGAATTGCAATTTGCAACCAATCATTTAGGTAATGTATATTGCATGCCTCACATTATAACATATATGTCTCTAAAAGAAAGTTGTTATTTACTCTCTTGTTGTCAATTTCAAAACAAAAAATTGAAGGTAATACTTGATACTATTATGTAGGCCATTTTCTGTTGACAAACCTTTTATTAGAGACTGAAAAAAACTATAAGAGACTGTAGCCGAGAAGGCAGGATAGTTATTGTATCATCAAGGGCTCACAGATTTGCATGTAGTGAATGGATTCGTTTCGATAAGATCAACAATGAATCAGTGTAATCATCTGGCTGCAGTGGTTAATGTACAAGCATTCTTTTCTCTATACAAGGCTCATAATATAGTTTTTTATATAAAATATTAACCTTTCATGTTCAGTATTTTAATTTCCCGGAGCTATATAATTTCAAGAAGTTAGATGCCAGTAAACAGCCTGACGAGGAATTCTTGGCCCAGGTATATTTGTGCGACAACCTTGGCTCAGTATTTTTTGTTACATCATTGATGTTGTTCCCATACAGACACCATGTGATTTTCTGAGCTTTCAGGTTTCAATGGTATCAAGGCTGAAGCAACAAATTTTTTTCCACTTGCTTGGATATTGCGTTGATGGAAACTCCTGTATTCTTGCTTATGAATTTACATCTAATGGGTCTCTTCATGTCATTTTACATGGTATATGATTTTGCCTTTCAACTGGTCATGTTAGAAAAGTATCAAACATTGATAATGTGATTCCCCTTAGTATTTTAGGCAGTTTTATATTTATTGTATTTCTGTAACAGTTTTATATTTATTGTACTTCTGTAACAGTTGTATCTTGCTATTATTAGGTTTATGTATTTAGGATCAATCCCATAATGACAGGGATCTGTTTTCCCTGGCTCATGTATATATATAGGTCCAGTGACCTCATAATAAAATAATGAAAAGAATATTATTCCTTCTAATTTAAGATGGTATCAGAGCTCCTGATCCTTGGGAGCCTCTGACCGTGCCTGTAAACCCTAAGTTGCAGCCTTCATTGCTGCGCCACCTTTAAGCATTGTTGCAGCCTTCATTGCAGCGCAACCCTCCGTGCCTGTAAACCCTAAGTTGCAGCCTTCATTGCTGCGCCACCTTTAAGCATTGTTGCAGCCTTCATTGCAGCGCAACCCTCCGTGCCTGTAAACCCTAAGTTGCAGCCTTCATTGCTGCGCCACCTTTAAGCATTGTTGCAGCCTTCATTGCAGCGCAACCCTCCGTGCCTGTAAACCCTAAGTTGCAGCCTTCATTGCTGCGCCACCTTTAAGCATTGTTGCAGCCTTCATTGCAGCGCAACCCTCCGTGCCTGTAAACCCTAAGTTGCAGCCTTCATTGCTGCGCTACCTTTAAGCATTGTTGCAGCCTTCATTGCAGCGCAACCCTCCGTGCCTGTAAACCCTAAGTTGCAGCCTTCATTGCTGCGCTACCTTTAAGCATTGTTGCAGCCTTCATTGCAGCGCAACCCTCCGTGCCTGTAAACCCTAAGTTGCAGCCTTCATTGCTGCGCTACCTTTAAGCATTGTTGCAGCCTTCATTGCAGCGCAACCCTCCGTGCCTGTAAACCCTAAGTTGCAGCCTTCATTGCTGCGCCACCTTTAAGCATTGTTGCAGCCTTCATTGCAGCGCAACCCTCCGTGCCTGTAAACCCTAAGTTGCAGCCTTCATTGCTGCGCTACCTTTAAGCATTGTTGCAGCCTTCATTGCAGCGCAACCCTCCGTGCCTGTAAACCCTAAGTTGCAGCCTTCATTGCTGCGCTACCTTTAAGCATTGTTGCAGCCTTCATTGCAGCGCAACCCTCCGTGCCTGTAAACCCTAAGTTGCAGCCTTCATTGCTGCGCTACCTTTAAGCATTGTTGCAGCCTTCATTGCAGCGCAACCCTCCGTGCCTGTAAACCCTAAGTTGCAGCCTTCATTGCTGCGCCACCTTTAAGCATTGTTGCAGCCTTCATTGCAGCGCAACCCTCCGTGCCTGTAAACCCTAAGTTGCAGCCTTCATTGCTGCGCTACCTTTAAGCATTGTTGCAGCCTTCATTGCAGCGCAACCCTCCGTGCCTGTAAACCCTAAGTTGCAGCCTTCATTGCTGCGCTACCTTTAAGCATTGTTGCAGCCTTCATTGCAGCGCAACCCTCCGTGCCTGTAAACCCTAAGTTGCAGCCTTCATTGCTGCGCTACCTTTAAGCATTGTTGCAGCCTTCATTGCAGCGCAACCCTCCGTGCCTGTAAACCCTAAGTTGCAGCCTTCATTGCTGCGCCACCTTTAAGCATTGTTGCAGCCTTCATTGCAGCGCAACCCTCCGTGCCTGTAAACCCTAAGTTGCAGCCTTCATTGCTGCGCTACCTTTAAGCATTGTTGCAGCCTTCATTGCAGCGCAACCCTCCGTGCCTGTAAACCCTAAGTTGCAGCCTTCATTGCTGCGCTACCTTTAAGCATTGTTGCAGCCTTCATTGCAGCGCAACCCTCCGTGCCTGTAAACCCTAAGTTGCAGCCTTCATTGCTGCGCTACCTTTAAGCATTGTGTACCAAAAACAATTGCAATTTTTCTCAATACTAATATCTACAAAAAAACAACACATTCTTAAATGAAAGACAAAATTTGAAACTCAACATTGTGGGAAAGAAAGAAATTAGAAATTATCTTGCAAGTGAGAAGATAATGTTGATCAAGTTACTTCATTAAAAATTTGATTAAAATCAGTAAATAAAAGGAAGAAGGAGGAATTATGAAAGAAAGGAAAGATAAATGTGTGAGGTTTATTTTTGTAGAGGAAGATAAAAAAATGAAAAAAAAGAGATAAAAAAGGGGAAAAGTAAAAAAAAAAAAGGGAAATTAAATAAAGAGAGAGATTGTGTGGGGATCATATGTTTCTGTGTTTAAAAATCATTTCTCAAAGTAAAAAAATGGGAAACTAAATGAAGAGAGAGATTGTGTGGGGGCCATATGTATTTAAAAATGTGCTTAAATATCATTACTCTATTTTAAAAGGAGTGTGCATATGAATTGTTATAAATATCAAGTTGATATTTGAATGATATTCAATACTAAAAATTTCTCCTTTACTGATCACCTTTTCGGCCGCTAATTTTTAAAAATCGATATTGAGAAAGTGTTAAAGAAATTTGATCATTTTGATTTTAATATACTTCCACTACATTTGATCAAAATGTTAATTTATAACCACACAAAGGATGTCTTGTGGCACAACTAGATTATTCAAAGGTAATCAGATCCTTGATGTAAGTCATAAATTGTACCAGACCTAATATAAGATATATATATATATATATATATATTGTTGGAGGATCAAGTCGGTATACAAGTAATCCAAGTAAAGAACATTGACATGCTATTAATAAAGTATTAAAATATATGAAAGGAACAATTAACTAATCTATAGTGGGATATCCTTCAACTTTGGAACGATATACATATATGAGTTGGGTAAATGATGTTGAGGATCATGCTTCCACAAGTAGATCGATCTTCAACCTTGGTGTGGATGTGCAATTTCTTGGGATTCAAAGAAATAAACTTGCATTGTTGAACCACCGTGGTTGCAAAATTTATTGTTCTAGCTACAGGTAGTAAATAGGCTCAATGGCTAAGAAATTTGTTGTATAAGATACTAATTTGGCCAAAGTCAATGACACCAGTTATGAGTGGTCTTTGTTTGGAAACAACCAGAGTTATTGTTTTGCGTGGTGTTCATGTTGTTATGGCAGTTAGGAATGTGAACAATGGAATGAATATCAGAGAAACTATACTTAAGGAAATTCTTGCGGCTAAAATTGATGTTATGGAATTAGATCTTAGCTCTAGGGAATATGTCAGGAAATTTGCAGTTGATTTTAACTCCTCTGGCCCACTCAACATTCTAACGTAAGAAATTCTAAGTTAGTTCTAACCTTACTTTTTTCAGATGTATATGGACTAATGTTGTTATTTAAATTTCAGATTGAGTATAAAAAAATGTCTTATATGTCTTTATGTATAGATATATATGCTATGAAATACTAACACAATAACAATTACGAAATCGGCCTCGACGGTTCTTGAATCAGAAAACCCTTATAGGACGAGTAGAGAAATCTACACACTGACACATAGTCCCTAGTAATAAATTGAAAAATAGAAGTGAATAAATGTAACTACCTATGTTGGTTTCGGACATGGACACGCCTTTAATATGAAGTGTTAGTGCTACATAATTGATGTATAGATTGCACATTTGAAAGTTGAGATATAGTTACATGTGTTCGTTTAGTGTCACCATTAGACATGAAACACGTTTTCAATTTGAAGTATTGATGCTATATAATATATGTATAGATTTCACATTTGAAAGTTGAAACAAATAATATTCTCTTTTTCTTTTCTTTTCAAGTAACAATGCAGGGCTTATGGCTACTCCATTCATGCTTTTCCCAAGACAATATTGAATTGCAATTTGCAACCAATCATTTAGGTAATGTATATTGCATGCCTCACATTATAACATATATGTCTCTAAAAGAAAGTTGTTATTTACTCTCTTGTTGTCAATTTCAAAACAAAAAATTGAAGGTAATACTTGATACTATTATGTAGGCCATTTTCTGTTGACAAACCTTTTATTAGAGACTGAAAAAAACTATAAGAGACTGTAGCCGAGAAGGCAGGATAGTTATTGTATCATCAAGGGCTCACAGATTTGCATGTAGTGAATGGATTCGTTTCGATAAGATCAACAATGAATCAGTGTAATCATCTGGTTGCAATGGTTAATTTACAAGCATTCTTTTCTCTATACAAGGCTCATAATATAGTTTTTTATATAAAATATTAACCTTTCATGTTCAGTATTTTAATTTCCCGGAGCTATATAATTTCAAGAAGTTAGATGCCAGTAAACAGCCTGACGAGGAATTCTTGGCCCAGGTATATTTGTGCGACAACCTTGGCTCAGTATTTTTTGTTACATCATTGATGTTGTTCCCATACAGACACCATGTGATTTTCTTTCCTTCTAAATTTAAGAGGTATCAAGGCTGAAGCAACAAATTTTTTTCCACTTGCTTGGATATTGCGTTGATGGAAACTCCTGTATTCTTGCTTATGAATTTACATCTAATGGGTCTCTTCATGTCATTTTACATGGTATATGATTTTGCCTTTCAACTGGTCATGTTAGAAAAGTATCAAACATTGATAAACAGTGGTTGAATTTCTTTCTACATTAAGGAACTGATAAATTATAGATTATAGTCTGTATTTTACTTATATTTAAATGTTCTCATCATTGTTCTTTTACATGTAGGCAGATAGGGGGTTACAGGAGCACAACCTGGTCCAATTTTGACATGGGCACAGAGAGTAAAAATTGTTGATGGGGCTGCAAGAGGGCTTGAATGCATGAGAAAGCTGATCTCCATATTATTCACCGGGACATCAAGTCAAGCAATGTGCTGATCTTTAATGATAATTTTGCTAAAATTGCAGATTTTGATTTGTCAAATCAGGCTCCAGACATGGCTACACGTCTTCATTCCACCCGTGTCCTTGGAACCTTTGGTTACCATGCACCAGAGTAAGATTTCAAGTTACAAACTAGACCACATGCATCGTTTTATCCCTATTGGATGTGACGGACCTATTTTTTGTGTGTAAATGTTGAATAATAATTATTGGAAAAGCCATGGAGAATGTTCTTATGCTACAGATGACTGGACAAGCATGAACAATTCCCATATATTATGTTTCTTTATCTTAGTAGGCAGATAGGGGGTTACAGGAGCACAACCTGGTCCAATTTTGACATGGGCACAGAGAGTAAAAATTGTTGATGGGGCTGCAAGAGGGCTTGAATGCATGAGAAAGCTGATCTCCATATTATTCACCGGGACATCAAGTCAAGCAATGTGCTGATCTTTAATGATAATTTTGCTAAAATTGCAGATTTTGATTTGTCAAATCAGGCTCCAGACATGGCTACACGTCTTCATTCCACCCGTGTCCTTGGAACCTTTGGTTACCATGCACCAGAGTAAGATTTCAAGTTACAAACTAGACCACATGCATCGTTTTATCCCTATTGGATGTGACGGACCTATTTTTTGTGTGTAAATGTTGAATAATAATTATTGGAAAAGCCATGGAGAATGTTCTTATGCTACAGATGACTGGACAAGCATGAACAATTCCCATATATTATGTTTCTTTATCTTAGTATCAATTTGGGAAAACCATCATTTATATTTAGTGCCCCAGCTTCAACTGCTAAACATTATCTCGTGGATGCAGATATGCAACGACTGGACAACTGAATGCTAAGAGTGATGTATACAGTTTTGGTGTTGTCCTTCTGGAACTTTTGACCGGTATAATTTTATATATTTTTCAAATGATAGGTAAATTCAGGAACCTACCTATTGTGGAAAATGGTGAAGTCATTGCCATACTGGATATGACCAGATGTCTTTATGATGCCATATCTAGGATGGAGAAGGCTTCCGAGCAGGCGAGTGCCATTGTTGCTGCAGTTGAAGGCGCGAAACGCCATCGGGGTAACAATGCATCAGGTTTGTTTATCATTATATTTTCATACGCTTCTTACAGTATTAAACTAGTGATTGTATTTGAATTTGTAAATTGCATCCACATTCATGCACGTCTTTTTAATGTTTATACAGTTGTTTGTACTACTGTTGAATTCTGAAGTGAGTCCTCTATTCGCTTAATCAATCAATTGTATGGTTAATTACTCCCTAAACTTGGTATTATTGTTTTTGGACATTCCTCACCTGCAACTTGTAATTTTCTTAAAAAGTTATTGATTTATATTCTTGTTTTGGGGACATGACATTTTTATCTAATGGACCGTTCTTTTTGGAACATTTTTCAAATATTTTATTTAGGAAGATGATTTCCGTTCTTTATGAAATTAGTTTGCAGTTTATCACAATAAATGTGAAGAAACTCATTATTGCTTCTGTAGAAAGTTTATTGAATTTTTTGAACAAAATAACTATTTATTGTATGTTTTAATAGAATTAGTAAAATTAAATTATACTTTATTGTATGTTTCAAAGACATTAGTTTATAAAAATAACTTAGAAGTTTAATTTAATTTACTGATATTAATAATTTAGAATTATAATTAGTTGAGAGATAAAATAAGTTTAATTTAATAAATAATAATAAGTTTTAGTGACAGACAATACCGTAGGAATAGATCAATTTTTTATTTATATTATCTAGTTTTTAGTGATAGACAATACTGTAGAAATAGATCAATTCTTTATTTATATTTATCTACTCTTTAGTGACAATTATCATAATAGCTTTATTTATATTTATCTACTCTTTAGTGACAATTATCATAATAGGTAGAAATAAAAAACATGTAGTGACAGTCTCTAAAACATATATCACACTAACTTTATGTGTCACTAAAAGTCAATTTCCTTGTAGTGATAAGACATTGATTAATATAGAATAGATCTTTGCCATCTCATATAAACATTCTTTGAATATTTTTTATAGAATAAATGGCTAACAAACAACACATCATTGTAATAAAATTAAGCTGTGGTCATTATATTTTGAGTTATGTGAATTGATTTACTTATATGCGATAACTCTTGCTTGCATATTTGGATGTTGAGACGAGGAACAATGGTTAATAAGCTCATTCTTAAATGAATTATTATGATTGTCAAGTAGTATTTTTTCTTTAATCAAGTGAATGATGTACAATTTATTTATAATTGTTTGGTTGAAAGAATAGATAATTGATTGAAGAATAAATTATTTAGTGAACTTTTCTCTTGTAGACAAAATTATCACTTTTTGATTATTGTTCTAAATTTAATTGTTTATTTTTAATTATTGTTAGAAACTTTATTATTTATTTTTTACGGTAGTTTAGGTAAAGACTAAATTGTCTCGATTTTAATTTTTGCTGATTAGAATGTATTTTTATTAAATTTGGAAATTAAATTGGATCTTACAATTTTCATAAAATAATAAACTGAAAGGTTTGTAACTATTTTTATTGATTCATAATTTTGATTTTTTATTTTTAAATTAGAATATATAGTTCTTTAATATTTAAAAATTTCCTTTCACTTAATTTTAGATTTAATTATTTTACTCGTGTGTCATTTTGAATAATAATCTGACAAGTTACAATTTGAACGTAATGATATATATTTTTGAAAAATATGATATTTATAAAATTTAATATTTCTTTCATTTTAAGATATATATGTATTTCACCGATGTATTATCACACCACTTGTGATTTGTCAAATTATCTATTCAACTTGACACATTAACTTTTTTATTTATTTATAAATTTGAGAACTATATTTTCAAATTGGAGAGACAAAAATCATGACTAATGTATTATATTCTCAAATTAATACCTATTGCATGGCTGTTCTACTATAATGATTCTTGCAAATTTAGAAAAATACAAAAGCATAATATCACAACTTAAAAGAGAATTGTATCGTGCACCTCCCACCTATTCCTCCCACCCCCCATTTGAGATGAAAAAATTATATTGCCCTTTGTTTTGTGTATAAAAACCCCCAAAACATTTACCTTGCCTTTTTTCACTCCTATCATTCGAAACTTTCATTTGTTCGAATCAGTAAATTGCAAACATTCCAACAATTTAAATTTTCGAAGTTGAAAAGTATGAAAAAATCGAAATCATTTGAAAGTTTTCAGCAATCACAAACCTTTGAAATGTTAAATTTCGAAAGTTTCCAGCAATACCAAATTTTCGAAATGCTAAAATTCGAAAGTTTCCAGCAACTTCAAATTTTCGAAATGCAAGCATTCAAAAATTTCCAGCAACTTCAACTATAGTAGTTCTACCATTCTAAAAAAAAACAAGTCTTTTTTTTTTTTAAGAAAATATGAGTATGTTTGCTTCTCTACCATTAGTAGGTGAGTAATTATTATCATGGCCTCAAAGATCATATATCACAAACTTGTGATTAATTAAAGGGTAGAAACTGATTGATTAGACTAATGTTAATTAGTCTTCAAAGTCAAGAAGACATAATTAATAAGTACACTTTTAATTTATGTGATCTTTGTGTTGGCCTCATAAAGCAGAGTTATTAATTAGTCATAAAAATGAAATGTACTAGAAAACTCACTTGATCATTAACAAGTTATCTTCTTTCCTATGAAAGCCAGCATGAGGAAAATTAAATATAATGCGATCAAACCTCCTCATGTTTAAATGTCAATTATATTTCATTTTGTTGCATCCACTCCATGTAAAAGGCATGCCCTAGTTTCTTCAATGCATCTAAATTTGACTTTGTATGCTTGTATTTCTTGATAACATCATCTACATGAACATAACAGGATTGATAACAAAAGCCAGGCTAAAACGGAAATAAGTCTATGTAAACTACCCAAAAAATTTGGGCTATGGCGGCACTATATATCTATTTCAACTTTTGTCACATGTATATTACTAAAAACAAAAAGTAAAAAAAGTAATTTTTTTTTTTGAATGTGTGACGTTGTTAGTATAGTCTTTGAATTTATATAAATCACAAACACGTCCTTAAATAAATTTAAAATCTATTATAACAAAATTTTCTATATTTAAGAAGTATAAAAACATAGTGGAAGCATATTCTATAACATATATTTGTCTCTATTTTTTCTCTTATATTAAGTAGTAAAAATTTAATTCCTCCATTGCACTTTCGTCTAAGGTCTCCCCAAAGAGGACATCCTATGTCAAAAATTTGGTTTAAAGTTTTAATTCCTTTGTTGCATTTTTCATGTTAGTGCTTCATCCATCCATCTATATATATATATATATATATATTGAAAAGAAATGCTAAATATAATATAATATTACAACACTTAAATTGAAGGTCTCATTTGTTATCTTCTGCTTATTTAAAACCTAATTGTTTGACATAAAAAATAAAAAAGTTAAGTATGAACTATCTGCTACAAACTTAGCAAGATAAAAAAATCTAGTTTGAGAGTTGCACAACCTCATTCATTCATCAAATAAATACTAAAAAAATGTAATGTAACTTCACCAATATTGATATGATTCAATTTATGGTCCACGAAAAAAATTCACACAAGCCTATGGAAATTGTAAAGGTACTAAGCAATGATTAATAAATTATTTCTGCATTATGCAGTCCATTGAATTTCTTTTAACCAAGTTAGTTTCTTAATGTTTATGTTTGAAGTGGCAATCTAATATAAAGTGTCTTGTTCCAAAAATTACTATTTTATTAGCCGTAGAATTTCACTCAATGAAAAAAAAGTTATTGAGTTATTATTTTATCAGTGATGGAATATAATGTAAATTTTTAGACTGTTCAATTTCTCATTCAAGAAACATTTATGATGAACCTTCACAAAACAATTCAAACAAAGCCTATGTAAAGGTACTCATGGAATGATCAATGAACTTTTTTATCAATCTGAACCATCAATGATAAAACTTGAATTGATCCTTCAAATAAATTGTCAAATCTTCATTAACATGTTTGTGATGATGGCAAGTCAGTATTTCATTTTCAATGATGCTATTAGAGATGTAAAAGTTAGTTTCAAATTAGTTACACTAGTTAATTACACCAATTAGAAGTTAGTCGTTTTCTTTGGCTATACAAATCTCATTTTACCCATTAATATAATCAATTTTCTCATATATATATATATATATATATATATACACACACACTATGGGGGTCTTACCCAGTGCAAAAGTTCAACTTTATTATAGTTACTCAAAATGCATATTTTCATTATTTTAAGCAAAAACACATCATGTCATTAGAACCATTGCTTGTTAATACTTAATCATTTTTATTTTGAATAAAAACATATAAAATATAGTACAACACAAACAAAATGGATCAGGTCATAAAGACATTTCAAAGTTTATACTACTATATGATCCTAATGAGAATTTGTAAAATAGTGTGCCTATTTGAGTCCCACATTGGAAACTACTTAATGTAATTAACTGATACAAATGTATAAAGTAAATATGATTAGCAACATTATTACATACTTACTTGGACAAGGTCAATGGTTGATCAAGAAGAACAATGGCCTAAGTTGGTGACCTCCATTGCACTTTAGAGGGATATCAGCCTAAGGTCTCCTCAAGAAGGAGAGTCTATGTCATAATTTATGGTAGTAAGGGTTTGCGTTCGCGCAACTCCTTTCAATTTAATCAAAAGTTTGATTTTGTAAATTAATGTATTTATAATTATAATATTTTAGAGAGCTTATGTCATAATTTGTGGTAGTAGGGGTTTGCGTTCATGCAGCTCCTTTCAATTTAGTCAAAAGTTTGATTCTATAAATTAATGGATTAATGTATTTATAATTATAATGTTTTAGTGAATAACTAAATGGTTCAAAGTTTTAGAAAGTTTGTGTAAACAAATATGGTTTCTATCCATATAATGTTTACAATTTCTATCCAATTAAAGTTTACTCTCTCATATTATACTATTTATTTAGACTAAACAAAGATGTTTATGTATCCAAAATTATGGTTATCAACTAAGATTGATATAGCAGTAGTGATTAGATTTTAGCAACATTGTAATCTTTGGGTTTCAAATTATTTTCGACATAAGAAATACATATTAAATCATGTGTTCAAGTAATAAATTGAGTGGACCAAATAAATTACTTATAATATTGTCAAAAAATAAATTAAATAAATTACTTATAACAAATAAATCATCGAATAAATATTTTAGCAACTTTATAATTTATTTACTATTTGATTTTCTTTTATCTACTGAATACAAACAGTTTTGATTATCAACAGTGTTAAGTCTAATAAAAGGATCGATACTTTTATAATATGGTGAACGTTCTAATCCCAATTGAAAAAAATACTCCTATTTAATATCCGACACTTCTTAAATAGAATTAAATTCAATAAAAATAAAAGTTTTTTAGTATATATTTTATCGATTTCTAGCTGCAATATATGCTTCCTTAGAGCATAAACAATCCCACGTACATAGTTTTAATGTCATGGGAAAACAATAGTCATAAAGTATAATCATGCTCCATCTTGATTGAATTATTAATGTACACTTTACAAATTTTACATTTACTATTTGATCTGTGTCAAAATTATTATAGTAAATGTTGATTCATTCATTTGATTTTGCATCTCTACTCCTAAATATATGTAATATAAAATATACTATGAAAAACTAAAATCCAATAAAAAAATTGAAAAATTGAGAAATTAAATGAGCATTACCTTTAAAAATAAAACCTTAAAATAAAAGTAATAAAGAATACGTGGGTTCTATTCAATTCATTCTTTACTATTTATAACTTTCTCAAACATTACCATAATGTTCCTCAACTTTACCTTCACATATACCTCACACCTTTTGCTAATACCTAGAAAAACACATTGTCCCCACTTACTATTACTCAACTAAACCTTTCTTTTCCCTGGTTCATTTTCCTTTGAGGAAGAATTTTATCCACCTTAACATGGTTTTTACATTTTCAAACAAATATGTCGTTTGAAAATACACTTCTAGAAACATATATGATTTTAAAAAAAATGTAAGTTAAGAAAAATACCTCCATTTTCCTTAACCCATAACCCCATTACTCTTTTTAAAATAAAATAACATATTCATCTTAATCTCCACATTCATCACTTCTTCATTGTTTTGCATGAGAGTGAACTTTTTCACTCTAAAACAAGCTTGCCCTTCCACCTCCACCTTTGCCTCCAACAACAAATAAAACCAAACCAATCTCTCTAGACAAAATTGTCATATCAAAACAACCTTTAGACCAACTTTGTCAAGAATCAAATACACCAAAATCATCAATAACAACAACAAAGTTAAGAAGACCACTAAAACTAAGACAACCTAGATTTCAAAGGACCAATCCAATAATATGGTTTGCAGCAATATTATGTCTCATATTCAGCCTAGTACTAATTTTCTTTGGAGTAACAACTTCAATAATCATCTTAGCCATCAAACCAAGAAACCCTACATTTGACATCTCTAATACAAACCTCAATGTTGTATACTTTGACTCACCTCAATAATTCAATGGTGACTTCACTCTCCTTGCAAATTTCACCAATCCCAACACCAAAATTGATGTAAGTTTTGAGTCTTTGGACGTCGAGCTTTTCTTTTCAGATGTGATCATATCAGCACAATCAATTCAACCTTTCACACAACGAAGAAGGAATAGTAGGTTACAATCATTACACTTCATATCAAGTTTGATTTTTTTGCCTAAGGATCTTGGTGTGAAACTTCAAAAGCAAATGCAAAGTAACAAGATTCATTATAATGTAAGAGGAACATTTAAAGTGAGATTAAACTTTGGACTCATTCATTTTTCTTACTTGCTTCGTAGTAAATGTCAGATGGAGTTGACTAGTCCACCAAGTGGTGTCTTAGTAGCAAGAAAGTGCATCAGAAAGATATGGAGATGTAGGGTTAGAAATTCTTCGTATGTTTGGTTACTTCTTTCAACTCTACGTTGATTCATAATTTATAGTAAGACATCAGACACGATTCATAGTTTATAGTATATATTTTTTATATATTATATTGGTTTGTATATAGGAAGTGTTGGCTAACATCAATTCAACAGTGTCTCTTCCAGAATAAGTTGGTAATTTCCTAACTTGCCACAATTGGATTAAATCGTTTTTATTCCTTAAAGTGTTCATCACTGAACAGTGAAAAGTCCTTTGAAAGATTAATGCATATTAACTAGGATTTCAATATTATATGTCCATTTATTATGCCAAAACTTAATGGAACATCTCCAAAGCAGACAGTTACATCTATTATAATATATTTAAATATAATCTCAACTCTATTGAATGACACGTCATACATTTATGTGCCACATCATAGCATTTGCGCCACATCGTTTATATTCTTATGTGGCACCCTTCATATGTCTCTACTATTCATCTCACGTCTTCTATTTCTCAATTTAGCTTTTACATCTCGCACATCATATACATAAGTTAAAAACCCTTTCAAAAAAGCTCATCATAAAAATAATTCTACCATCTTCTCACTCCAATCAACATTTCTGGCTCCTCCAATTCTAACTTTACATATCTATGGCAACAAAATAAGTCATATTGACGTTATCTCATCCAAAATGTTCCATAATCATTTGCAAGTATGAATTCCATCTCACGAAGTCATATATGAATTCGATCTCACAAAATCATATCTGAATCCAATCTCACAAAACCATATATGTTCATTTGTTGGAAAATTTGTGTCATCGATACATTTATCTTCGCCTATGTAACTAACTATAAATTGTCCATACAACTAGACAAAACACTTTTACAAATATATATTTATATGTTGTTTTGTGTTCTAAAATATTTTATCTGTATCAACAGACAAAAAATTGGAACTGGAGCATCTCGACACATTTCAAAAAAATAACTATTAATAATAATATATTCAATATCATTATTAATAGTCGAAGCATATTTTTTGTAAGTAGATTAGTAGTTATATTAGTTTTATTATATTTTAGACTTGAAACATTCTTCTTAAAACTCTTTGATGTTCCTCACTTAAATTGCACCAACAAAATGTAAATGAAATGTTACATCTCTAAAAAAAAATAACTCTAAAGGTTATTACAAAGTTTTGGAGCATCATTGCACGAAGATCTTAATGTAAATTATTATGATTGGTTTATCTTTTTTACACAAAATGATAAAGTACAAGTCATTTTTTAAAATGATTGTGTAGAATACATTTAAAAAATCATAAAACTTTTATTCTAAAACAATATCTTTTATTATGTGAATATGATATCCTCCGTGCAAAATTGAAAAGATTAAACTCTCGAACCAAGTTGGACCACAATAGACGATAAAACTTTCCCTTAAAAGATTTTAACATTGTTGTATTCCCATAACAAGAAATATATACTATAACACATTTTCATATTTACAATTTAAATAAATTATATAATCAATTTTATATTTTTGATGTTAATGCTAACCTATGTTGGCAAAGAAAAGTTCACAACTTAATTAATTATATTTAAAAAAGTATTTTTATAATGATTCAATCTTTTACTATTTAAAAATTAAATTCACTTTAATAATATAAATAAATAGATTATTTTATCTTAGATGATTTTAGTTTTTCTCTCCCTCTATTTTTTTGTTATTGATCTTTTCATTTTATTAATAATATTTTTAGGGTGCCTAAATATTTATAGATAAATGGAAGTGTCAATACAGTTGAGATGTCAATTAATCGTGATGATGTCTTTACACTTTCATATTTCCTTTAAAAAATGTTATTCGATCTTGACTCTCAAATTTCAAGTTTACAATACATTTGATTATATGGCATTAACAAACGATATAACATTATTAGTTACAAATGTTCAATAATTTTTCAACAACAAAAACTATGGTTAATTATTCAACTAAAATCGTTGAGCAACAATGGTGCAAGTAAATTAAAATTTAAAGTGTGTAATTAAATAAATAAATTATGTTTATGAAAAAAAAAAAAGATAGTCATTTCCATTTCATGTTGAAAATATTTAAAATTTTAACATTCTCCTAAATTTTGAAGATTACAAATAATTGTATCGTCAGTTTTATACAAAACTTTTATATCATTATTTATTTTTATAGTAAAAAGTAATTATATATTTTAATAAAAATTTACATATTCACGTATAAAAAGTAGATGTGGGTCACAATCTATTTATCTATTTTAAAATAAAGTGTAGGAAAAGAGCGCTCTTCAACTTTGGATATGTGAAAGGAAGTTTGTTTTGTCATTACTCATTATATTCTCCACAACCTTTTAAAGGGAATAAAAAGGCCCGCGTCAACGAAAATAATTGTTGTGCATATTATGCTTAAAATTTGCTAGCCTTTTTCTTTTCTTTGTGATAAAGGTGAGGAGGAGAAACTCAACATCTTCCTCTCACTGTAAAAGTTGCACTTAACAAATCTTCATCTCACAAAACAGAAATGGCAGTGTCTTTTGGTATTGACCAGCTGCTTTCACTTTTAACAAGAGAAGTCAAACTGCTCAAAGGTGTTCATAGGGAATTTTCAGACTTTAAAGTTGAACTGGAAAGCATCCAATTCTTCCTTAAGGATGCTGATAAAAGAGTTGCAGCTGATGGAGACAACAACAATGAATGAATCAAAATAAGCCTCGTGATCTTTGATGTGAAGCTTTACACCATAAGATTGATCAGTTCATCCCAAATTTGATCACTCACTATCAAATACAAAACCGATTTCATTATAGTGAACAAACACATATTTTAGCCTCCTTTATTTACCACTTTTTGAATTTTTATCCCCATATTTTACGATTTTAGATTTATTAAAAGTTCATAATATTAAGAAAGACGACTCACACCTACTCACTTCTCAAATATTTTAGATTTGTAAAGTAAGTATTATCTATTTATGATTTTATATTTTTCACCAAATATTTAATGTACATTCAAGTTTCCATCTGATCTAAGCTCTTATTATTTATTTTTTTTACCTTTTTACTTGAACAATTGATTTCACTTACATGCTAGTGATTGCAAACACTTTGAATTTTAGAGATCATGAAAGAAAAAGAAATGATTAGGTGTGAATGGTGTATTTTAATAGACTAGAATAAATCAAACCACATATGAGTGAAGAATTATAAAATAAAAAAAATCGCCGACGAAAATTGAATTTACATCTTAATTAACTTTCATAATTAGTTTACTAATAATCATTTTTTGTTTATTTGATAGATCTTAGATGCACCTTAGAATTAGGGTTTAATTTGGATTTAATTGTCAAACATCATTAATTTTTAGATTTTTATTAATCTTGACATTTATGTCTTCAGCTGAGCATATCTAGAACTACAAATATCAAATTATAAGGATCTTTGTGCCTCTGGAAAGATAAGATAAACTACTATAATTTTGTGTTTCATAAGCTTCATCAAATTTAACTTAAATCAATGTGAAACGGGCTTCCCAAGCTACAGGGTCGTTACTGTCAAAACCCAATACATCTTCTAACTAAAAGGACCATAACTATCTCATTAGTTGCCAGACTTTGAACAAAATTCGTGCCCATTTAAAGCTTATAGAGAGGGATATTTTGGGATTAAAAAAGAGAGGTTTTTCTAATTTTTAACAGGTTCAATATCACACTCGATGAGGTAGTTTTGAAAGGAAAGAAAGCTTGCCTTCTTGCTTCATTATGAAGTTTTCTACCTTTTCGTTTGTTTTGAAATTCTAATTTCCATGAGTTCTCTCCTACTAATGGAGGGCTATGTCTTGTAGTCAATCTTTGAGTGTAGACATTATTGACTTTCATTTATGAAATCTTGCTTTATATAGTTTGTTCATGGTAAATGTCATTTTTCTTTGTTCTTCTCTTCTTGAATTCTTGATTATGATTTTATTTTTTTGAATGAAATTGGTTCTTGAATGATTGTGTTAATGGCTTTATTAACTGAATTATAGGAAGAGAAAACAAATACTAGATTTTGCATTGAAGGTGTTTGATGTTATGTCTAGCTTGGTTTAACTTTGAGTTTTAAGTTTAATCTTGGTTTAATGTTTGCTTAATTCATTTATCTTGATTAATCTTCATCCCAGAAGCATTTCTAGTATTGAAAATTTGAATTATAGTGAGTTTATTGCTGTAATTATAAGTAATAGAGTGAAATTAACACATAAATGTTTATTTATGGTTAATGATTGAATCAAACTCAATTATTGTGGAAACTCTTGGATTGATTGTTTTTCAATCACAATTTTTAAATTTTTTTACCGGTTATTTATGATTGTTTTATCTCTAAACTAAAACCCTTAAACATTTCAATTTCCTTATTTAATTGGTTTGAAATATCTAAGTTGATCAATTGAGAAACAATTCGGGTTGACACTTTTAGTACAAGTAGATTTTTTACTCGGTTTTATTAATTTCAGTGGGTTCGACACTCATCAATCGCATACTTTATTAACTTAAAAGGCTAAAAATATATTTAAACAAACTTTTTTAATTAATAGTTCACGTAGGTTTCTGAGAGAGTCGGTTTACGTGATCAAAATCAATTTCAATCGCATAATCCTAACTAAATATTGTAAAAAACAAGAACAATAACAAAATTGATGCAAATCTGATGTAAATGAAAAGTAAAGAAGATGGCTAAAGATGAATATAAGCGTGAGGTAAAAGATGAAGATAGAAAGAGAAATTATAGTTGAAGACAACCATAGAATAACAAATTAAGATTTAAAAAATAATATAAATAAACAAAAATATTAATATAAATAAATAAAAATATTTTAAATATTTTGTTTCTATTAAATATATAAGAATGTGGGTAGCAAATATGGGATGTTGATATCAAAATTGTAAAATTTATGATATGTGAACAAAATATTTACATAGAGAAATTAATGTAAAACAAACCTAGCTGACTAATGTAATTATTAGTGCTTTTACAACTATTCCTAAAACCAAAAAACAAATAAATTAGAAAACCGTAATGTGCTGCTGAGAACTTCACAGCTTTCGGCAACAATGCTGTTGTCTCTCTCAGTTTCAGTTTCAAAGTTATTAACCCTAACAAGGTATGCTTTCTCTCTTTCTTCCATTCCCAATTTTCTTCCAATTTCTTCTTCAAACACTTTCCTTCTTTCATTCTCTTCTCATTCTCGTTTCGATTCCAACGAATTTGATGTTAATGATGCTGTTTCCTCATTCCATCGCATGTTCCGTGTGAATCCCACACCATCCATTGTTGAATTCAACAGAATTTTAACTTCTTTTGTTAAGATGAAGCATTATCCCACTGCTATTTCTCTTTCTCACCATTTGGAATTCAACGGAATTAAGCCTAATGTTGTTACTTTTAACATCTTAATTAATTGCTACTGCCACTTAGGTCAAATGAATTTTTCATTTTCTTTATTCGCTAAGATTCTCAAAATGGGATTTCAGGAAGGTACCATAACCTTGACTACTCTTATGAAAGGTCTATGTCTTAACAATAAGGTTCGGGAAGCTCTGCACTTTCATGATCATGTGGTGGCAAAGGGATTTCAGTTGGATCAAGTTAGTTATGGGACCTTGATAAATGGGTTGTGTAAAATGGGGGAAACAAGATCCGCCCTGCAATTGCTGAGACGAATTGACAGGAAATCGAATGCTGATGTGGTAATGTATAGCACTATCATTGATACTTTGTGTAAAGATAAATCTATAAACGATGCCTACGAGTTGTACGTTGAGATGATTCTCAAGAGAATTTCTCCGGATGTTATCACTTTCAATAATCTAATATACGGATTTTGTATTGTTGGTGAATTGAAAGAAGCATTTGGTTTGTTCCATGAAATGGTATTGAAAAACATCAACCCAGATGTTTATACTTTTAATATATTGGTTGATTCCTTATGTAAGGAAAGGAAAGGTCAAAGAAGCTATGAATGTGTTAGCTATGATGATGAAAAAGGGTGTAAAACCAAGTGTTGTTACTTATAATACACTAATGGATGGGTATTGCTTAGTTAATCAAGTGAACAAGGCCATAAAAATATTCAACACTATGGTGCACCAGGGAATGGTGCCGGATGTTCGGTGCTACAGTATCATTATTAATGGATTGTGCAAGAATAAAATGGTGGACGAAGCCATGAACTTGTTTAAAGAAATGCATAACAAGATGGTTGTTCCTGGTGTGGTAACTTATAGTACCCTTATTGATGGTTTGTGTAAATCAGGGAAAATCACTTATGCGTGGGAACTTGTTGATGAGATGCATCGTATAGGTCTGCAGGTTGATGTAATCACTTATAATTCTCTATTACATGCTTTGTGCAAAAAGAATCATCTTGACCAGGCAATTGCATTGGTTAAGAAAATGAAAGACCAAGATATTCTGCCAAATATGTTCACATACAATATATTGATTGATGGACTATGCAAAGGTGGAAGACTTAAGAATGCACAAGTGATTTTTCAGGAGCTTTTGTCTAAAGTCTATCATCTAACTGTTTGGACTTATAATGCTATGATAAATGGGCTTTGTAAGGAGGGCTTGTTTGATGAAGCACTTGCCTTGTTATCAAGAATGGAAGACAGTGGTTGCATTCCTAATGTTGTAAGTTATGAAACAAGTGTCAATTATCTTTTTCAAAAAGGTGAGAGAGATAAGGCAAAGAACCTTCTACGTGAAATGATTGTTAAAGGTCTACTATAAGAGTAAAACTTCGTAACATACTTTCTAGTTATACATTGTTTTTTTCAAAATGTAATCACTCTTGTTAATTTTAGAGTAGACGGACAATGGTGCATCTTCATCTGTGAAGATAGAGGGGAGAGTAACTTCTCTAGTTAAGTGAATTGTGGACTTTATCCTGGCAGTAATAAGTACCTCATGAAATTCAATTCTTCATATTATTTCTATATTCCATATTCTTGATGGCATACACCAAAATGGGGAAATTGTTTTTGGTTAGATGGTGGTAGCATTGTAATCTTATGTGCATATGTACTTATTTAGTAATTTAAAGTGAATATGGATGTCTTATGTGCATATGTACTTATTTAGTAATTTAAAGTGAATATGGATGTAATACCTGCTATTTTATTATATAAATGTGAAATTTCTGTTATCCCATCAAATCCCCTTATTATTAAATTGAGCATTTAAGCCCCATACATGGGACTCATGTGTTGGCAATAATTCCTTGATGGGTCTTTATTTATGGGAATGCTCCTAATACTGTTTTGTTTCTATATGTTACTTATAATTTTAATTCTGTTTTTTCTGTTTTTCAGCACTTGTGCTACTTGCTATTTAAATTGTTTCAGTTCTGTTTATTAGCTTTGATTATAAGCTTATCCTGTTCCAAAATGTTCTACTCTTCCTTCTGACTCATTCTATCCCTCCTTCTGAATGTTTCTCTTCTTTGATTCCCTTTCAACTTGATTCAGCAAGTGCCTCTGAGCTATTACATGTCATATTTGACTATTTCTTAGCAAAGCTGTTAAAAGGTTATGTTACTAACCTTAGTACTCCCTAACTGTATCTCATCTTATTTCATCAATATGACTTCATTATCCATTAATTGATACTTTTTTCATCAAATTATATTGGTAACCGTTACATTACATCTGATTATTAGCATCAACAGTCACATGATGTGTTGCTCCCAAGCCAGGGCACCAAGTTTGGGATACCAAATTGTCACGACCAGTGAGTATTGTCTTAGCTTGTTGTGAGAGAATGAACTAACAGTGGAGGTAAATTATGTGGTACATTCAAAAAGTCCTTCTCTACACATTCAAATAGTAAGGCTATTGTCAAAGAATGAGGGATACTTATGAAGCACCAACACAAACACCAACACTTATCCTTAAATTTATGGGTTTCTTTATTTTTCGAGAAAAAAACAATTTCAGGATATCATTAAAGTTGAATGAACTGTGATTTGGAAGAAAAATCTAGAGAAAAGGATTGGAAACGATGTATTGCATTATTTGGATTACAAGAAATATGGCCTTGTCAAACAATATTGTTGAAGTAGCATCCAGTTCTTTTCGCGGTCTAGTTTGTCCAAAATGGAATTCCTTCTAGTGCATGTTTCAAAAGTTATGTGCTTGTAAGTCATTTTGAATTTTGAGTTCAATGTATGTTAATCCAAACAAATAATTTAATCTTCTATTCTATATGGATACTTGCTCTGTTTTTGTATCTTTAAATAGAAAAAGGCTCGATGGGAAAACAAATTCTCATTCCGTAATTTTTTGTTGGTTTGGTTGAGAGAGACTAGTCTCTCTAATTCTTGGAGGTTGTGTTAGTTTTCTTACAACTATTGGCTGATTTTACAGAGAGATTGTTGTTCACAATATCAAATTTGTTCATTATTCTTAGCCTATTGCATTACTGTATATACTAGATTTTACAGATACTTAGTCTGTGATATGAAACAAAGACAGTATGACTCGATTTGTGGAAAATTTATTCAAATTTTGAGATTGGAAGTTGAAGTTACTATGTTACATATTGATGGCTCCAACGTGTATGAAAAAAAAAAAAGACATGTTTTTTACAAATTAGTTTTAATATTTTCCACGAATGATGGTGTGCAGTAATGAATTACCCATTAAGTTGGCTTGATTAGCTTGTGACTTCACACAAGTTGTGTCCGCATGACTCACAATTTTGGTCCTCTATTTCACTACCAAAAACCACCCATCAATATCTACAACAATCTCCCCCAGTGTCTCTCCAACATTTAAGTCCAGTTTCTCAAATTTTAAATTGAAGTTGACATTGTATCAAAGTTTTGTTTAAAAAATTGATTATGACATTTTATATCTTATCTAAATAAATGATGACAAGGAGAAAATACTTTCATTTACATTAATTATATTTCTCGATTTAAAATTAAACTCATTGGGTCAATGATTTAGCCCCATATGCTTATGCCACTTTCTTGATAGCAAGAAGTCCACAAAGTGAGGTTTGACGGTTGATCGAAGACGATAGACAAATCCCATGGTTGTTGAAAATGCGTCTTTGCCTCGAATTTAGTAATGATAATCTAATTTGTCTCTTATCATTTTTTCAAAATATGACTTAATTAAGCAATAAACAGTTTGCCTTGAGATTTAAGAACCATTAACTGTTCTTTCTGAAGCAACATATCCTAGAGGATACTACCTTGCACTCCTAAAGCTGTACCTACCACCTCCTCGAGACCTATGAAAAGACAATTTTACCCTTCTAACCATTTATAATAAATTTTAAAATGGATAGTTTCAGAAGTTTCAAATTTTCGAAACTTTCAAATTTTCTAAATAAGGATTACATTTCAAAAATTTGGAAAGTGTAAGGCCCTTAATTTTAAATCCTAAATTATACAATTTTAGGATATTTTGTGTTGAATTTCTTAGGCTTTTAGCCCAATCTTAGGTATTTTGTGAGTTTAATGCCAAAAATATTTTGATGTCCGGTTAAAATTATTTGTCGAAAAATAATATATTTATGTTAAAAGAATTTAATATCGGATAGTTTTGTTAAAAATAGCACTCGTTGCTGAAAACTTATCTGTAAATTGAGTTGCGATAAGAGTAGATATTTTTATCAAAATAGTTTGAAATGTGAGTAAAATGATACGTGTAAGAGTTGTTAGATATTTGTTTGGGTTTGGTTTTAAGTATAATATAAATATATATATATATATATATATATATATATATATTATATATATATGTATGTGTGGGAACCAAGGAAGAAAGGAAACAGAAAGGAAAAAGGAAGGAAACAAAGGAAAGCCAAGAAAACGGTTCCTTCCCTACCTCGCGAACCCATTCTCCTTCTCCCTTCTTTTCTTTTGCTTCAAGAAGAGAAACCCAATGCTTAGTGGGTGAGAAAGAACAAATTTCCAAGCTTCCTTCTTCTTCTCTAATTCAAAAACGAAGAAACTGTGTTAGGGTTTTTCAAAACCATCAAACCCAAATCTCCGCGTTCCTTCGATTTATGAGCTTCATTTCGAGAAGTGACAGAAGAGAAAGTTGCTCATTGCCACGCTACGGTGCTAGTGAGCCAACTTTGGAAGCAACGACGCGAGCGAGAATTTTACCGAAATTAATCGTGGCGCCGTAATCGCTTGTTAGAGCTACAACGGAGGTAAGTGATCCTTCTAAATTTTTAGCTTGCATATAGGATGCTATATGTGTATTTGTGGAGTTGGAATTTTGTGAAATGGATGTGTGATTTTGTGAAAAAGGAATTTAATTCATTTATGTGTGTTTTGATGAAATTAAATTTGATGTGTTTGAGGAGTGGTTTGTGAAAACTAATTTGGCGTGGTTTATGTGTAACACCAAAATTTTCATATATTTTATATATGGGTCTTTTTAGTAATTGTTATGATTTATTATTAAATTAATAATTATTCTATGTATAAATAAATTAAACTAAATTTTATCACACTCTATTCTACCTGAATAACTATAACCTTTATTTTTATTTAATTGTTTTGGTGTGACAATTACCTGGGGACGGTTTATGATGTGATTATTTTCTAAATAGACTATTGTGCATTTTTTTATTTGATTAGTCTCGATAATCATGAAATTGGTGTATTAGATATGTTTTTTTTATTTTGTTATGTGCGAGTGATATTCTTGTCTTGCTTGATTTATATTAATTGAATTATCTAATTAAATTAGAATTTATAAAAGTTTTATTTTTTGTTAGTTTTATTTACGACCAAATAAGTATTGGAGATATTATAGAGTTAGTGAAACCCAACCTTTATGTATAAGTATTTTGAAAATATTTTTTGGTCCATCCTAAACAAAAATAATTAGTGACTTGACTCATTCTTTTACTCTCCTTTATGACAAGATTTTATGATAATTCATGGTGTTTTCTTGACATAATGTGAATTAACTCACTTTTAACACCTTTAATTTATTTTTTAAAGGAAGATTATAAATTTTTAATTATGAGTTTTTTTTATGCAATTAAGAGATGATTATTCTCCTTTTTTGTATCTCATGCACTCATCTCTTTTAAACTAAAATTATAATTTTATTTTAATTGTCTACAAAAATAATTTTATGTCATTTTTGGTTTTGTAACTATTAGATAAAAAATTAAAAGGGTGACACCCTCTAATTTATCTATTTAATTAAAATGGATGGTGTGACACCCTGCAATATATGGTGAACTTTATTAGTTAATCCTAATTAACTCATACACATAAATACACAAGATTTCAATTGATTTTGTAACAACCTAATAAAATTAAAGAAATGGTAATTATTGGTAGCATAATTTTGGAATTAAGTGCACTTCAATATTAGACAAGAACTCAATGGTAATATTTCAACGTAAATAGCTATTATGTTTGTCATTCGTACACTCCCAAAATAATTTTCTAAGTCGTAAATCTCAATATCTATCGGTGTTGAATTCATCATTGCCTCATTAGCTATCTTTCGTGCAAATTTAGAGGTGTTAAGAAAGAAAACACCTAAGGTAAGAGCATTTCCCCATGCATAGTTAGGCTAGATATTAAATTAACGGTTCATATGATATTGATATTATGTTTCGATGTCTTAAAAGAAAAAAATTGATTTTATTTTCATCGTAAAGAAATTAACTATAATGTTTTGATTGTTTCTTTTGAGTAATACATTTATCTTGATGAATTTAATTCTAGAATTCTATTTTTACTATTATCCCTTAATAAATATGTTTGTAGTGAAAATGTTTAATACTTTACGTGTTTTAAAGTATATAAATATAAATTTTTATGATGATATCATTTGTAATATGTGTGTTATGATGTATTTGATATTAAGTCTTGACTTTTTGAGTATTTAAAATTTAAAATTTGACGTTTATGAACAATATATGTGTCAGGAGGAAATTGATGAGAATTTTATATTTTTAATTTTGACAATATGAGAAAATTGATTTATTGAAATATATTAATGTATAGTTCATTTTTATAATGCGGAAGACTTTATAGTGAAAGGAATAAAATTTCTATTGTTATTGTATTCTTGGTAATATGAGTTTTAATTTTTATCAATAATAAGTAGCCAAATCGAATCTTATAGATTATTAAAATGGAAGTGGTGATTTTGAAATATTTGTTCACGTGCATATTTGATTTGTTGAAGTTATTGAGCTATAACTATGAACATCCATGAGAATATAAATTTGATATCTTATGTGATTAAAAAAATTAATCTGAAATATTTTGTCTTTGTGGTTGCCTAAGTGGCTAGTGATTTGTGTTATAAATATTGCTATCTTTGTGGTTGCCTAAATGGCTGATCATTTGTGTTTTAAATATTGTTATCTTTGTGGTTGCCTAAGTGGCTGATGATTTGTGTTTTAAATATTGTTATCTTTGTGGTTGCCTAAGTGGCTGGTGATTTGTGTTTTAAATATTATTATTTTTGTGGTTGCCTAAGTGGCTGGTGATTTGCGTTTTAAATAATGTTATTTATGTGGTTGTCTAAATGTCTCGTGATTTATATGATCATCTAAGTGAGTGGTGAAATGTATCTTTTGAGCATCATTATCATTTTATGACATATCATATGCATCTTTCTGGACGCTTGTGTGACTGATTTAATTTTTTTTCATTGGTATAGGTGACTTCTGTGTGGACGCCTGTGTGACTGGTTATATCCGGATCATATATGTTTAGGAGCACGCATAAATTGCTTACATTTTGTTGTCATTTTTATTTTGATCTAATTGTTTGCTCTACGGTTGCTACTTGATTTATTTAGATACATTTTATGACTTTTGATATATCTTTGAGAACTATTAGAGAATCAATTTCTTTAAATCTTTTATCACAGAAAGATTTTATATTCATATTTATGGCTGATAATCTATTATTTGGTTTAATTTTGTTGTGGGATGAACTGACCCCTTACACCAACATTTAGGTACTAATTATCTCAAAGAGTTGCATGAATGATGTTTGATTGGTGCACGCACATGGAAAAATGGGACTTTTACTTAAAAATAATTTTTTTTTGTGGTACATTGTAAAGTTATTTACTCTTGAACTTTTAATAGAAATGCAGAAGTGTGATTTCATTTGATAGTAAATAATTGAATGTCATTAATTATGGTCAACCTTACTTCTTTTGAATTTCACTTAAAGAGAATTTATTTTATTTTGGAGCATAAATGAATATCGATCTAACAACTGAAATATTAATTTTGCAAATAAATAAATAAATAATATTTTAGTAAATTGCATTACGTTCTTTTACAAAAAAAATATATCAAGTCATTTTCTGATGCATCTTTAAATTATTACATGATGAACTACTACTCCTAAGGAAAAAAAAATTATAGTTGTTTTTAAAAGAAAATAAATATTTTTAAGTAATCTTTGGATCAAAAATTTGGGGCGTTACATTATGTTTGAAAGTTGTGGAAATATTTGGGTGATTGATGATTGAGCTTGATGTGGTTTTTGTGGAATTTGAATTGTTCAAATTTAATGTGAATTGTGGATTAAATTTGATGTGTGGTGGTGGAAAATAAATGTTTGAGTATGCTCTGTGTGAATTTGAAAATCATTAGTGTTAAATGAGTATTAAAAATGAGAAATCTTTTAATATCTGCATTTACTTAATGATTATTGTGGAAAGAGTCAGAGTATGCTCATGCATTTCATAGTACATGGTGACCGTGATGGTACCATGGTGATAGTGGTGACCGCGATGGGCCATGTGATTTGTTGGTTTATCTTATCGTTGCGGGGATAATCGCGTCGTGCTGATATGTGAGAGATTGCATTCTAGAATATGTTGATCTGTGAGCGATTGCACTCTAGAAAACAGTGTAAGGCCTGTGATAGGCGACGCTTCAGTAAATCGTGCGGGCCTGTGATGGATGACACCTTGATAATTAGTATAAGGTATGTGATAGGAGATACAATTATGATTTACGCTCCTTTGAGGAGGGTTTTGATTGGAATTCCGGAATTCATGCATTTTGTCATATACGCATTGCATTAGGGTGCTTGGCACGCGAGTCATGTTTTATATACTGTGATGATTGTATATGTATGCTCAATTGTGGTTGTGATTGTGCCCTAATTTGTAAGTGTCATTGTTGGGATTTGTGTGTAAGTGTGGATTGATTGCGAAACCATTTAAAAGCTGATTTCTGCATTTTTCTGATGTGTATTCGAATACAAGAATGTTGTATTCGAATACAGATGTCTTGATTTGGCTACTAACTTCTGAAACAACAATGTATTTGACTACAAGAATGTTGCATTCGAATACAGTTGTGCTGATTTTGCTACTGACTTCTGAAACATCACTGTATTCGAATACAAGGATGCTGTATTCGAATACGACAGTGCAATTTTGTTAAAAACTTCATTTTTCAACTTTGATTATGCATGTTTGGCATATGAAAACCCTTTCAAAGAGTATGCTAAGTTGAAATGTTATTTTGTGCATAAAAAACTTAAATGCTATGTGATATTTGTTAATTTTGGTTGGTGACCTTTACAATTATTGTGGAAATCTGTGATTTGCCCTCAGATGAAAATCAGGATCATCTGACCCGTTAGTTAGACTTACCTTTCCGATGATGTGTTAGAGGGAATCTTGCGGAGCGCGTAGAGATCACCTGGGTTGTATAGCTTTTTGTAGCATGATCAGATTAGAGGGTTGTATAGGGTTTAGTTGTCTTTCTTTTGTGGATGTATTTATTTCAATTTGGAATATTGTACCTATACCTCATATTGTCAGCTTGACTTTTATTTTGATGGGTCCTTGTACCACTTTTTGATGCGACGTGGGGAAATTAAAATTCTTGGGGCAATGCTTTTGTACATGTGTCAGCTGAGAATACCCCAGAGGTATGAGCTATGTCTGATATGTCTCATAGCCCGGTGTATTTTGTTGTGTAAATACTTTGGATTTGTATTTCAAAAACTATTTCCGCTACTTGTAAATCTTGGTTGGCTTTTATCGTTATGTTACAACTTATTTATTTTATCAAAAAGTATTTCTTTCTTTCTAATATTTGAAATTTGATTTCTGTTTGTTTTACACAAAAAATGAGTTGTTACAGAAAGTTTTATTTTTGATGTTAATGCTAACCTATGTTGGCAAAGAAAAGTTCACAACTTAATTAATTATATTTAAAAAAGTATTATTATAATGATTCAATCTTTTACTATTTAAAAATTAAATTCACTTTAATAATATAAATAAATAGATTATTTTATCTTAGATGATTTTAGTTCTTTTCTCTCTCTATTTTTTTGTTATTGATCTTTTCATTTTATTAATAATATTTTTAGGGTGTCTAAATATTTATAGATAAATGGAAGTGTCAATACAGTTGAGATGTCAATTAATCGTGATGGTGTCAGAAATAAAGTTTACTAAATATTTATAAATAAAGTTTTTGGATATTACAAATATGAAATTCAAATAAATATTTTTAAGAGACATAAACTTGACGTTCAAGATAAAAAATAAATTTTTCTAATATCACACGGATGAAATCCAAACAAATTTTTTTAAATAAACTGAAACTAAAAAATATTATATTTACAAAGACCAAAAATTTATTTAAAACAAAGAAAAAAATCAAAGTTTGTTACAAAAGAAAAAGGCGAGGAATATGTGTAACAAAAATAACAAAATTTTGTTTGTTGAGGTATGAAAAAGAGCCCCACATATGAAAAAGGAGGAGAGTCACACATTAAAAAGTAATAAGCACATAGGAGAGACTACAGGACATGAGGAAGAATAGGAACAATAATGAGACCTAACACAAAATAAGGTTAACTTGCAGCCAGTAGGAGAGTGAAGTTCACACAGTTCAATTTCAGCAACAATGTTGTTTTCTCTCTCAGTTTCAGTTTCAAAGTTATTAACCCTAACAAGGTATGCTTCCTCTCTTTCTTCCATTCCCAATTTTCTTCCAATTTCTTCTTCAAACACTTTCCTTCTTTCATTCTCTTCTCATTCTCCTTTCAATTCCAATGAATTTGATGTTAATGATGCTGTTTCCTCATTCCATCGCATGTTCCGTGTGAATCCCACACCATCCATTGTTGAATTCAACAGAATTTTAACTTCTTTTGTTAAGATGAAGCATTATCCCACTGCTATTTCTCTTTCTCACCATTTGGAATTCAACGGAATTAAGCCTAGTATTGTTACTTTTAACATCTTGATTAATTGTCACTGCCACTTAGGTCAAATTAATTTTTCATTTTCTTTATTCGCTAAGATTCTCAAGATGGGATTTCAGGAAGGTACCATAACCTTGACTGCTCTTATGAAAGGTCTATGTCTTAACAATAAGGTTCGGGAAGCTCTGCACTTTCATGATCATGTGGTGGCAAAGGGATTTCAGTTGAATCAAGTTAGTTATGGGACCTTGATAAATGGGTTGTGTAAAATGGGGGAAACAAGAGCCGCCCTGCAATTGCTGAGACGAATCGACGGGAGATCGGCCAATGCTGATGTGGTAATGTATAGCACTATCATTGATAGTTTATGTAAAGATAAATCTATAAATGATGCCTAGAGTTGTATGTTGAGATGATTGCAAAGAGAATTTCTCCTGATGTTATCACTTTCAATAATCTAATATATGGATTTTGTATTGTTGGTGAATTGAAAGAAGCATTTGGTTTGTTCCATGAAATGGTATTGAAAAGCATCAACCCAAATGTTTATACTTTTAATATATTGGTTGATTCCTTATGCAAGGAAGGAAAGGTCAAAGAAGCTATGAATGTGTTAGCTATGATGATGAAAAAGGGTGTAAAACCAAGTGTTGTTACTTATAATACACTAATGGATGGGTATTGCTTAGTTAATCAAGTGAACAAGGCCATAAAAATATTCAACACTATGGTGCACCAGGGAGTGGTGCCGGATGTTCGGTGCTACAGTATCATTATTAATGGATTGTGCAAGAATAAAATGGTGGACGAAGCCATGAACTTCTTTAAAGAAATGCATAACAAGATGGTTGTTCCTGATGTGGTAATTTATAGTACCCTCATTGATGGTTTGTGTAAATCGGGAAAAATCTCTTATGCTTGGGAACTTGTTGATGAGATGCATCGTATAGGTCTACAGGTTAATGTAATCACTTTTAATTCTCTATTACATTCTTTGTGCAAAAAGACTCATCTTGACCAGGCAATTGCATTGGTTAAGAAAATGACAGACCAAGGTATTCAGCCAAATATTATCACATACAATATATTGATTGATGGACTATGCAAAGGTGGAAGGCTTAAGAATGCACAAGTGATTTTTCATGATCTTTTGACTAAAGGTTACCAACTAACTGTCTGGACATATAATATTATGATAAATGGGTTTTGCAAGGATTGTTTGTTTGATGAAGCACTTGCTTTGTTATCAAGAATGGAAGACAATGGTTGTATTCCTGATGTTGTAAGTTATGAAACAATTATTTATGCCCTCTTTGACCAAGATGAAAGAGATAAGGCAGAAAAGCTTCTACGTGAAATGATTTCTAGAGGTCTATTGAAAAAGCAAAACTAGGTAAGATGCTTTCTTGTTACATAGGATTGGTATGAATGGGATTGGGAATAGGTAATACTATAAAATTTGAACTCAATTTGCTACATCCATTTGTTCTTAGCAAATTAGATATGTCAAGGAGAATGCACTTTTTTGTTTATAGGGTTTTTGACAATGTGAAATTAGTTAAGAGTTAAAGACTACACCCACATATCTCTTTAAGATTGAACTAAACGATTCCAAAATATTTATGGTTCTAGCTAATGCTTATGGGAATTATGTGCGTCTAGCATACATGCTTAACATTACTTGTCTTGTTATATTTTTGCAATCGGATTATCATAGAAACAATAGTCTAACAGATTACTTAGTGATTTACATTACTTGCCTTTGAATTGCAGCTTGTTGCTCAAGAAGCATAATTTGAGAAGAATAAGAAGGTTTTTTTATGTGATGCATTGTCTGTTCACTCAGCCTCCAGTCACTGTCACTATTAAGCTTTATGGTGACTTGTCTATTTGCATTGTGAATTAATTTTTGTTATCCGCTAAAAACCTTGTTTTAGCTCATCACTCTAAATATAAGTTAATTATTAAATGTTGCATCAAATTAATATTTAATTGCCACAAAACTAAGTGAAAGTGATTTGCGCAGGTTCGAAATCTCACGGCAATCTTGCAATCCTAACCATTAAAAACAAATCATTAAACATTAGAAATTCAAATGATACTCTCCACGGTCTCATAATAATTGTCTCATTTGCTATTTTTTTTTGTTTTAAATTATTTTCCATTTTAATATATCAATCCAACAATAATTACTTATTAATATACACTTATTTATTGTATCTCAATTCATTAAAATTCTTTATAAACTACAATAAATAATAATATTTGAGTAAAAGAAACTCATTTTATAATTTACAACAGATCATTTTCTTAAGCATTATATACCACTCAAATAAAACAATTAAAATGAGACTGATGATTATTGGTATTCACAAACCATTTGGAAAATAAACATGCTAGAAGAAAAAAAATAAGAATTACAAAAGTTTTTTAAATTAGGGAAAATAACATTTACCTCCCCTAACTTCACCTTAAATAATGCTAACATTCCATCTAGTTTTAAAAAAACACCCACCCCTATATTCTCTGCATCAAATATATTTTTGTCATACTTACATCTATTCAAGTCATTTACTATATGACATAATTATAGTTTTCACTTTAATTTGTAAAAGAATGACTATACATCTTATATTTGCAATATCAAAAGTTATGGTTATATATTAGTAGCACAGTCTGAGTGCGTATTCTAGTATGTTTTTGATAAATAACAGATAAAATTGAAAGAGCGATAGAAAACAAATGTTATGCACAATTTTTGTAGTGAGTATAGGAGAGGTGGATGTTTTTTTTTCACTAAAAGAGATATTAGTGTCATTTAAGGTGACCTCAGGAGAGTTATATGCAATTTTTTTATAAAAAAAAATTCAAAAACACACTCAAACAATGAAAATGAGTAGCATGTTTATAGGATATATGTGATCTAAATGGTGCAAAAGAAATTAAGATTTTAACAAATAAGGTTCTCAAGCGATAAAGTATCCGATTACTTATATTTCTCCTTCGTCAAAAAAGGCAGAAACGACTCCTAATAGTTCTTCAGTAATCCAATTCATTTCCTAAAAGTCTGGTGGGAACAATTGAACGTCCAAAGTCGATGCCCGATCGTCAGCCATTTTAACCATGTTTGATCCAAAGGGAAAAGAGTGAGTCAGAACATAAGTAACACTTCTTTGAAGAAGCGAGGCAAGTTACAAAAGGTAAAATGGACATAAGATGATCAAGAAGAGTAATGATGATTACTTAGGTTTGACATGTGGCATGCGAAAGTTATTGAAAGGACACCTCAATAAGGGAACCGTAGACACACGCTCATTAATGAAACGACCCTTCATAATATGAGGTCAGGAAATTAATGGATAAATCCAAGTAACAAATTCCTTTGTGAGTAAGATACATAAAATCTCAGACACACACCCGTTAATGAAATAACCCTTCATAATTCAAGGTCGAGAAAGTAACGGATAAACCCAAGTTTTGAAATCGTCTATGAGTAAGATACCTAAACTCTCAAACATACGCTCATTAATGAAACAACCCTTCATAATCCGAAGTCAGAAAAGTAATAGGTAAACCGAAGTCCGAAATTCCTCCGTGAGTAAGATATCCAAACTCTTAGAAAAATGATCCATAGTTAGAATTACATCAAGCTGAATGATATTCATTGTTAGTTCAATATAAGCAAGCAACAACTAGTAGATCCAAAGTTCTTCAAAACAAAGACAACTCCAAATTATATCAAGGAAAAATTTGTACTCAAAGTCAACCATCAACTTTGTCACATGATCTACTTGAGGGATAATTATTATGGGCCAGACTCACACTAACATAATCCAAGCCAATATGGAGACGAGTGAATTCAGATTGACTCGACCCATTCAGATAACATCACATAACCTTCTCAAGACTAGGACAAATCACCTACATTGATGGAATATGAGGTAATGGTCTATTTTAACTAACTTGGACCTCATTTCATAACCACTAGATGGACAAGGAGACACTACAACATTTTTGATTTATGGCAACAATAAAAAAAAGTATTGCGTAAGTTGACTTCTAGCACTTCTCTGTCATTGTCTAAGATAACTTCTATACATAATTTCCTTCCATGTATTTTCAAGCATTGAGTTGCACCCCTTATTTTTTTTCTTAGTTGTCCCTATTTTGACATTAAGCTTATATAAGATAAGATAAAATCCTAAAGATGAGTCACAAATATATATGACAAATTAATATTTGATCACTACCATTATATTCGTCATCTTCATCTTGGTCTTCATTTTCTTCTTCCATGACATATTCTTTCTCTTCACTTCCTGTATCATTTCCCAACTCTTCTTCATTCTCAAGTTCATTATTTTCCTTAAGAGAATTTTCAATTAACATTGATTTGTACAAGGGCATTCTTTTGGTTTTCTCTATTGCACTTTATTGACTAGCCATTACCTCGTCATCTTCATTCTCCACCCTTTTTTTGGCCTTTTGTTTTATTCTTGAAATGTTATTTTCTCCCGATGTCTTTCTCATTGGTTACTGAACTTCTTCATTCTCCACACTTTTTTTGGATTTTGGATTTTGCATAGGTGATTTTCTTTTATTCATAATGGGACCTTTTGGATCTTGGTTTTGTCTTGATCCTTGATTGTTACTTATTTATGCTTCATTTGAAACTTTCTTGACATTGTCAAACTTCTTTTTTGGTTGAAAAAGTATCCCTATTTGAAGATATATTTGTTTGACTAGTTTCTGTAAAATTTTATAACTTGAATTGTGCTTGAGGTGCAATCTCAATTGAAGGATGCTTTACTCCTTGAATTTGCTTGTCTAACCCTGTAGCCTTGGAACTAAATATTTAATTAATTGATGGATTGTTTTGCTTGCTAATAGGTTCTTTATTTCCAACTATATCTTTATTAGTTACTCCAATGCCTCTCATTATTTTTTCACGCTTGATTTTGAATCTCCTTAGTAATTCATTACTTGATCTTGCTTGAAGTAGCTCAAACTTGGAAATACTTCTTTCACCTTGGTCTTGAGTTTTCATCTTTTGTTTTAACCTTGCTTCCTTATTCATTTTTTGTAGAAAAAAATATATGAAATATCAGTAAGAGGACAAGAAACAAAACATTTTTTAGTCAATATACTAGTACCAATTTAATGTATTTAGACTTAAGAGGAATATAAAAATAAGCAAATATAACATTTTTTTTAAAGAACAGATAAAATATACAGATTAATAGCTTTTCATCGTCCAAATCAAAATTATCTTAATCTTTGAATTCCTTTATAACATGTACAGGCTTCTCAACTATTATTGCAGGAATATCTTCACAAACCCAATTGAGGTCATTTTCATTATTTGATGCATTTAAATTTCCAATATCATAAAATTGATCATCCAAATATTCTTATTGAGTTGTAGCATTTGATTGGTTACCCATGTTAAACAGATCTCTAGGAAGGATTTTCATACATAATGTTTATTTTCATCGAAAAGATCTTGCACATAAAAACATTGATGAACTTGAGACAATAGGATAAATGCATCATTTTGATAACATTTTTTGCTGAAATGTACACAAGTAAGCCCATACAAGTAAGCCCATACTTAAACAATACAAATTAGAGTTGGCTATAATAGTCTAACTATATTATGTATTTAATTGCTCCATATTAAATGACAACATATGTTTCAAGATTTCATCCTTAGAACTTCAAAAATTCCGGTCAAAGAAACCAAAGTTACAGTAGAATATTGAGTTTTGTGCCTTGTATCATGTTTCATATTGTGAAATCTATAACCATTGACGAGGTAACCTGAAAACCTCTTTGCAGTAGCATTTGAACCTCTAGATAATCACATCATTTTCCAAGGCTCAAATTTTAAACCATTCACTAAAATCTTGACCATGTCTTTTGGCCTTGATCCACTTTTCTCCTTTAGTGTGACCACTAACACGTTCATCGTACTCTCTACAACTGTAACACTATTAGTTGATAAAAATAATTCTAAGATATGTTTTGTATACAAGTAGGGAATAAACAATAAACTATTATGGTACCTTATGTATGTTTGAATATCATCGCATTTGAACAATATGTATCGATGGGCTTAAGCTTCTGATGTTGAGTCTATTCAAAATAATTTACCATTTTGCTACCCTCCTAAAGGCCGGACAATACTTGAAAAGTAATCATTTGAATCTACTTCGCAAGAATCATTGTTATCATACTTTCTACTCATTCTATGCAGCCTTGTATCTACATTTTTATGCAAATATCTTGAGCAAAGAGTCAAATCATCTTTAGCCAAATATCCCTTAGCAATAGAACCTTCTGGATGAGCTCTATTATGAACATAACTTTTAAGTCTACAAAAGTTTCTTTCTGTGGTAAACATCCATCATAATTGAACGAGAATGCCCAATCTAATTTCATGTACAAGATTAATAGGAAAATAAACCATTACATCAAAAAAACTTGGAGGAAAAACCATCTCCATGAAGTAACAATGTCGATTTACAAGAAAGGGGGGTTTGAATTGTAAATATGCCTTTTAAAAATTCTTGTTAAAACTTAAGAAAATAACTCAAGAATGATCTTGGTTATGAAACAGAAAACGGAGAACGTTCTTGATTTATGTTATAAAACAGAGAACGTCCTTAAATTAGCAGAAAATCAGTTTCTATTTTATCTTAAATGATTAATGCAGTATAATAAAGAAGGAGAAAGGAAAGAGAATACCACACAAAGATTTATCCTGGTTCACCCAACGTGGGTTACGTCCAGTCCTCACACTGTGAGATTTTCCACTAAGTGTTTAAAATGAAGAACCTTCTTAATCTTACAACACCTAGAATAGATCAACCTTGATCTATTTCTTTCTTAATTACTTTCCACCCAGAAAGTAATCACAACACCTATCTAACCTTGATAGGAAGCAATCTTAAACAAACTATAAAGAAACTCTTATAGTTTGAGTTTTTACAAATGATTGAATTGACAGAATCTGATATTGCTCAACTCTTGTTTGAGAATAGATTCTTTACAGAGAATTTAATGACAATTTCGCAGCTGGTATGTGTGTTAGCAGCAGTAACAGTTTCGCGAATTGCAGAAAGTGATGTTGCCTCTGTTTTTGCAGAATTTCAAGCTTAAGTGAGATTGTATATTGTTGGTTACTTAGCACTTGAATTTCTTGCTGAGAACTGGGATAATGGCCTTCTATTTATAGGTTGTAGATGTACTTGAATGAAGGTACAAGAGCTGTTGGAGAAACTATGTTTTTTGACTGAACCATTATTTTTAGAATAAAAATAATCCTTCTTTGAAAATAGCTTTTTGACTTTTAATGGTTTAGCATTTAAAGCATCTCAGTCCTTTCTTTGACGTTTCTTCATTGATCTTGGATGGTACATTATCTGCCTTGAGTCTTGAGTGTAACTATAGAAGGTTGGAGAAGATTAAAAACGAATTGCAGACTGAAACAGAGAGAATGCAAAGCTGCTGTTGATGTGCATAAAACGGAGAATGATTAACGTTCTTGGTTTTATCAGTTTGAACTTTCTTGAGCTTCAATAATCATTCTGGAGTTCCCGTTTTAAATGTTATGTATTTCCTTTGTTCTTGTCTTGTCATATACCCAGTTTGATCAAGTTTTCTTGACATTTGAATTTTGGAATTCTTAGGTCGTTATGACTTTTGTCCATCTTTGAACCCTTTGATCTTTGTGATCAAGTATCCTTTTTTAGTCTGGATTATTCGTACTTGTTCCTTGCCGTGTACTTATTAGATATGAAAGATTTCCAGAGCAAATTTTTTATCACATGGATAGAAAAGATTTGACCAACTTGCTGTGATGAATAATTCGGTGAAGCTGAAGATCATTCTCTGTTTATGATGCAGAATGATCTTGTTGTTGTCTTTTCTTGTATTTGCTTGATTCTGCTCTTAATTAAATCCACTCAAGAACACAAGTTAAATTAACATAACATTTAGAATCATAATTAACATTCTTAATTAACCTTTGTTTATTTTCATCAAAACTTTAAAATAGAGAGTTTGTCTCAACACTCCAATTAACAAAATATACAATATCTCCATTTAGATAATCCAGATCTTGCACTTGGATAACGTTTTGATACAAAGAGCGGAAAAAGGACCCCAAGACGAATTTAAGGTCTAACCACTAGATTTGGCATTAGGCTCTTTATTGCTACTTGAAATAAGTAGTGTATTATGAAATATGCATCAAGACTCTTGTAACCAAATAACTTTTTATCACCAACATGTACACCTTTTGATATGTTAGAAGCACTCCCATTAGGTAACTTGGCACCCTTCAAAACACCGCAAAAAATAGACTTCTCTTGGGAATTTATTTAGAAATATGCCTTTACAAAGTTTGTCTGGCCTCCGTCAATCTCTATTGGATGAAGTTCCTTTGTAATTCTCATATCTTGCAGATCATAACGAGCATTAACATGATCTTTTGTCTTTCTTAAAATGTCCAAAAGAGTTCAATAATAATATCACCTATGTTTTTCTCAATATGCATTACATCAAGATTATAACGTAAAGTATTTTGAGTCCAGTACGACAACTCAAAAAATATTGACTTCTTCTTCCATGGTCCATCATTTTTTTTTCTTTCCAAATTCATTCTCAAAATCTTTTTAGTTTTCCACAATTTCTATACTTTCTATCATAAGTGGTGCAGATCTATGTTCTTTCTTTCCATTGAACGACCTTTTATTGTCCCTCCAAGCATGACCAGCCGGTAAAAGAACATGATGATCCATATACCACATTTCCTTTGGTGCTCCAACCTGACAACAAAGCATATCCAGGGTAGTCACTAATAGTCCGTAACAGAGATGTCCACAATTGAAATGTTTTATCTTTTGAGGCATCATATGGTTCTACTCCAAATTCCCACAATTCTTCTAGCTCTTCAATCAACGACTGAAAGTATACATCGATATCATTTCCTAGTGATTGTGGTCCAAAAATTAATTACAACAACATTGTATACTCAGATTTCATGCACATCCAAGGTGGATAATTGTATACCACCATCATGACATACTGTATATTGTGCGATATGCTTATAGTTCCAAACGGATTGAAACCATCATTTGATAAGCCAAGCCTTACATTACAATGCTCAACAGAAACGTTGAGATGAAGCCTGTCAAAGTCCTTCCATGCTTGGCAATCAGCAGGATGCCTTAATTTACCATTCTTTGATGGACCTTCTTAATGCCTCTCATCGACTCTGTTGTTTTCGAATACATAAATAGTCTCTGAAGTATTGAAATAAGTGGAAAGTGTCTCAAAAAAATTTCAAGAACTTTGTGATCATACTTTGGATCCTTAAATTATCCTTAAACTCTAAATCTACTTGAGTAAATTCCTTCCATCGTTGAGCTTTTCAAGTGTAGCAGGTATCGTCATTTTCAAGCTCTTTCTATTACAACATACCATTTTTTGGACATGCATGATTTTTTTTTTTTTATAATCAAGGCTCACATCCTTGATTATGGATTTTGTTTTGTTAAAGGATTCGGGAATGTTAATAAACAAAGGTTAATTAAGAATGTTAATTAGGATTCTAAAATGTTATGTTAATTTAACTTGTGCTTTTGAGTGAAATAATTCAAATATAGGAATCAAGCAAAGCAAAGAAATCAAACAAAAACTGAACAAATAAAGAAAAAAGAACATTCTGGATAAAACGGAGAATGTTCTCCAGGATCAAGACTGATCGTCATAGCCTCAAGATCAATCAATCTCCACTAGTTCAGAAAATATTATGCCTGTGAATTTCATGCTAATGTTATCAGTACTTGGAAAGGAACAAGTAGGATCCATTCTAGTCAGAGAAGGCTTTTAAATCACTAAGATAAAAGCTCATGAATCAAGCAAGTTAAAATAAGTATGAACCTTCTCCAGCTTAATTGTCGAGAATATTAATCAATCTTGGTCTGTACAAAGTCATCCAGATTGATCAGGAAGTCGTCCAAAATGATCAAACACAAAACTCAAGATTGATCATTAATCTCCAGAAAGTACAAGACTGTTAGTCCAGATCGATTATCAATCTCCACAATTCTATAGAAACTTTGTATTAATCTCATTATCCATGCAGAAGTTCATCATCATTCTGCAAACAAATCTGAACAGAATCGAGTTTCCAGATCAAAGAGTTAGCATCAACAAATTTATGTGAAGCATAAAGGATCATTAAACACAAGATAAATATGATCAAGAACGAATAAACCAGCCTAGTCAAACAGATTTTGAAAAGTATTCAAAGGCTGAATATTTTTATTCACATATATTAGTTTTGGTCAAAAAGACATAGCACTACCAACAACTCTTTTGACCAACATTAAATGCTCCAAAACGCCTATAAAAGAAAGGCCAATGCTCAGGAAAATGCAGAAGTTCAAATGCTATCAAGTCTTACAAATCATTCACATTCATATATTTGAAATTCTCATTTTCTCAAAGAAAGATTCAGTTTTGATTATACAAAATACTTTGTTATTGTTGTATTGAAATCTTTGTAAAGAATTGAATCTCAAACAAAAGTTAAGACATCTCATATTCTTTCAAAACAATCTCATCATTATTGTATAACTCAAACTATAAGAGTTTAGTATAGTTTGAATAGATTGTTTGAAATCCTATCAAGGATGATACGTGAATTGATTAAATATCTTTCTGGGTAAAAAGAAATAGAGCTTCTAACAGATCAATGATGATTTGAATTAGGTGCTATAAAACCAATAAGGTTCTTTGTTTTAAACACTTATTGGAAAAAAACTCATAGCTGTGAGGACTGGACGTAGCCCAAGTTGGGTGAACCAGGATACATCCTTGTGTGATATTCTTTCTCTTATCTCCTTATTTAATAAGCCTGATTAATTACTTGAATTAAAACATAAACTGAATTTATGTTTTTTAAGCTAACAAAGAATGTTCTCCGTTTTCTGGTAAAAACCAAGAACGTTCTCCGTTTTGTGTTCTCTTAACCAAGATCATTCTTGAGTTAAATCATTATGTTTTTCCAGAATTTTTAAATAGGAACATTTACAATTCAAACCCCTCTTCCTTGTAAATCGACATTACTACTTCATGTTCATATTAGGCATGACTTTTTTCAATAACTCTAAAAGAGCATTGAACGATACATTGTTCCACCCATGAAGACACTTTAACAAGTAAAGTCGAATTATAAATGATAGAGTAATGAAGTTTTCACATTTCAGATATAACTCTTGCTTCAGCTCATTAATTAATTTGTAAACCTTCTTAGCATCCTCATTGGGTCCCTTGTTGCCACCCTCAAATTTTTCAACATGCCAAAATTTGTCATAAAGTAAGCCATTGAAGTCATTGCGTGAGTCATTGCGTTAGACAATAATATTTGCTCTCTGTGGTTTACCCAAATATCGTAGCCTAATACAAAACCAAACCTATTTGGTGATCACACATCACTTTTCCTCTTATCCAACAACGATTTCTACACCTAGTACAAGGACATAAAATTGTGCGGCCTTGAAGTTCTCCTTTGGTGAAGGCAAATTCTAAAAAAAATAAAAAATTACACATTTCCGATACTCTGAATTAAATCTATGAAGTGTTGTGAACTTTTTATCCACCACTCTAAATAACAAAACTAATACCATATAGATTGAGGTTTAACACAAATGAAATTATAACATCAATGCAACTAGATGCAGAGCTCTACAATTAATGTAGATGAAGACATTAAAATAGTGAACTAAGTGGAATTTGCCAACAAAACTAGCCAAATCAAATCAAAATCATAGTGAAATAAATCCAAATCTATTAAACACACTGATCACTATGGATAATAGGTGAGCTTACAAGTTATGCTACCTAAGATTAGAGATACAATCTTAAATACAAACCCAAATTTTAACCAAGCATATGTATCTTAATTACCAAATTTGACCAATTAAACATTTAAAGCTTTAATTTAATTATTTCAATCTAAAAGGAAAAAAAAAATGCAACGCCCCTGTTTTTGATCCAAAATATTACTTGAAGATATTAGTTTTCTTTTAAAAACGACAATGATTTTTTTTTCTTAGGAGTAGTACAACATGTATTAAAGAAAAATTTCGCTAGCAGTTAACTTAATATCATTTTTGTAAAAGAACACAATGTGATTTAATAGATATTATTATTATATTTTCTTCCTTGCAAGGATAATTTTCTAATTGTTAAAAAAATATTCACTTACGTCCAAAAATAGAGTAAATTCTCTTTAAGTGAAATAAAAAATAAGGTTGAATGATTCAAACTGTTCTTAGCAAAATGAACCTCACCTCCACAATTCATTTTACAATTATCAATGAAAAGTAAATAAACTTTAGAAATGTACCACTTCGGTTTTATCAATACAAATATTATTTTTAAGTCAAAATCCCATTTTTCCAACGTGCGTGCACTAAGCAAAAATCATTTATGCAACTCTTTGATATCATTAGTACCTAAATGTTGGTGTAAGGGTTAGTTCATCCCACGGAAAAATTAAACTAAATAGTAAGTTAACAACCATAAAATATGAATATAAAATCTTTTCGTAATAAAAGATTTAAAGAAATTGATTCTTTAATAATTCACAAAGATGTATCAAAGTCATAAAATGCATCTAAATAAATCAAGTAGCAACTGACCTTAGAACAAATAATTAGACCAAAATACAGAAGTCTCTTATACCAATGGGGAAAATTAAACCAGCCACACATACATCCATAAAGATGCATATGATATGTCATGAAATGATAATGATGCTCAAAAGGTAGATGTCACCACCCACTTTGATAATCACAAAGAGAACAATGTCCAACACATAAATCACCAACCATTTAGGCAATCACAAAGATAACTATATTTAAAAACACAAATCATAAGCCACTTAGGCAACAACAAAGATAACAATATTTAAAACACAAATCATCAGTCACTTAGGCAACCGCAAAGATAACAATATTTAAAATATAAATCATCAGTCATTTATGCAACCACAAAGATAAAATATTCAAAACACAAATCACCAGCCAATTAGACAACCACAAATATAATAATATTTAAAACACAAATCACCAGCCACTTAGGCAACCACAAAGATAATATATTCAAGGTTAAATTTTAATCACATATGACATCAAGATTTTATTCCCATGGATCCTTACAATCAATAATCAATAATTTTGTTATCCCAAATATATAACACACAAACACGTGAATAAATGTCTTAGATTCACAACTTTCATTCTATAAACTATAAAATTGGATTAGCGACGTGTTATTGATAAACATCAACACTCAAATAACGAAGAACACATTGCTCCCTCTATTTTAAAAATCGACTGTTTTGTCCTATCTCTCTGATTTTTGAACTAAAAACTTACAATTTGTTTAATGAAGTGACATATATTTATATGATATAAAACTATTTATATGCATTAATTATTCATATGTTATTAATTAAATTAAAAATATAAAAAAAATTCAAAGTTGAAATCTATACTTTTACGATGTTTTATTCATATTTTATTGGTGTTAATCATGAGACAAAAATAGTCGACTTTTAAAATCAGAATATTAATATAGTGAATCAATAAAATTAATAGACCAAAACTACAATTAAATCTAATAATAATTAAACAAAAAAATTTAATAGTCAAATAAGGTTATGTTGCAACCAGCACTAACAGTGAAGTTCATACAATTCAGTTTCAGCAACAATGTTATTGTTTCTATCAGTTTTAAGTTTCAAAGTTATTAACCCTAACAAGGTACGCTTTCTCTCTTTCTTCCTTTCCCAATTTTCTTCCAATTTCATCTTCATCCACTTTCCTTCTTTCATTCTCCTTTCATTCTCGTTTCATTTCCAACGAATTTGATGTTAACGATGTTGTTTCTTCATTCCATCAAAGAAGAGACATTCTCTTTCATCAAAGAAATAACCATCTCAATCAGCTCAATCCTCAAAGCATTTGTTTTAGAGACAATTTCATAATGTTATTCAACCATTCGTTGATGACATATTTGATGTGATAGTAGATGGAAATTGTGGTTATCACGTTATTGCATCATTGCTGGACATAGTGAGAAGTCTTGGTCTTTGGTCTGAATAGTTGGACCAAGAGATTGCTTCTCATATAAGTTCATATGATAGAGTAGTAAGAAATTCGTTGAAGATAACAAGTTTAGGTGTTCAACCCATAAATAAATGGATGTTTATACCTGATATGAGTTACGTGATAGCGACAACATATAATATTATTCACATCACGTTTGGTGAGACATTTTTTATGACTTTCTTTCCTATGAGGGGTTCACATTTAGGATTGACAAAAAATGATCGTATCATATGTATTGGTTTGGTTTATGCAAGTCAATGGGCTCCGGTAAAATTGTCTTATTTTCTTAAGTAATACTTAATTTATTTAAATAATCAAATTATTTATTATTTCAATTTATTTTTAGTTAAAGATAAAAGATTGATTTCCAATGCCAAACATTGCATAAGGTTGAAAATAATATCGCACTGATGAAGCAACTTCTTGGGCGATAGCATATACAGGGCGTCTACAACACTGTATTTATTAGGCCATTTGCCACGTTACACAAAATCCACATAAAGAATCCGTAAATGCAATGTCATTAGATGAAGATTAATTTTGTATGGACTACAATACTTTAAAATCATTTGCTATTAGTGCATTTCAGTTTATTGTCGTTATATCTCATCTTGCATTTTATTTAGTTTATTTTTGTTATAGTTCATCACAAATACTATAAAGTTAACGACATAACAATAATGCTAAACATAGATGGATATGAAAATAATCTAACATTAAAATTTACAAAAACAATGTTTATCAAAGATAATAGTAACTACTAACTAGTGTGACGACACGTTAAATACAAAGCTTTATAAAATCACTAATCGACTGTAGGATAAATGACTGTGAACTAGAAGCATCTCCAGCGGTGGTCGGGACACCAAAATCCAGGACCTGGGGTTCATCATCTAGTCGCACTAGTAGTGGATGAGATATCTGGTAGAACCACTCAAAATATCCCTCATGACACTCAGATGGATATGTGGTTGGATGGATTCTGTGATATATCTCGGTGACAGGGGTCACATATCCCAGCCATTCCATGTCTGTATTAGATAATCTAGAAAGATTTGGAGGTGGCAGTGGTGGAATATGTTGGATATATCAAAACTGTCTCAAACCCCTCTCTAGTAGATATGCCACTATTGTGCTGCATAGTCGAAGGTGACCAATGTATAATGTAACACCCTGTTTTTCAAAGCGAGGGTATATTTTTTTTTTCAAAAGGAATTAAAATAAAACAGAGAATTAAATCATGAAATGCCTTTGGATAAATAATTGAGTCGTTATAATTTACAAGCAGCGGAAAAGTTTCTCCAATTATAAATGCAAACCATTTACACAACAACACATGGTACATGGAACCCATTCAAATAAGAAGTCAGACTGACAATATTAGTATAAGTACAGTTTTCCAAACTAAAAATACTCCAATCCAAAAAGAAGGACACCTAGTCCCTATACATCCTCCTAATCTGATCATCCTACCAAAAAGCTATACACCCTGAGTGATCTCCACGCGCCCCGTGAGATCCTCCTAACGTAACTGTAGTCATGTGTTCCTATCTCCATTCCCGTCCGTATGGTACGAACCGGTAGGACCGTCCTGACTCTCATCTGAGGGCAAAGCCCAGATTTCCACAAAAATTGTAAAGGGTCACCAACCAAAAAAATAACAGTTAACACATAGCAATTAAGTTTTTAAATGCTCAAAATAACTTTTCAACTAAGCATGCACCTTAACAGGATTTTCAATATGCGAAAAGTTCATACAATACTTTGCCAATTAAAAATGAAAGTAAAATGAAGTTCTCAATCCCCTAATTATAACATAACAAATCAAGACATGGATAGATTCATGAACAATCAATCATACAACTAAAACTGAGGATTTTCACTGAGCCAATCGATTGGGAAATCGATTGGGGTGAAGGTTTTTAATGAAAACAGAATCCTGGGCTGAATCAATCGATTTGGCAATCGATTGAGTGAGTACTGAGCCCCCAGGTTTTAAGCCAATCGATTTCCAAATCGATTTGGTCGAATATGGATGAGTCCCTGACTTAAGGCCCAATCGATTGGGCAATCGATTTCGTAAATGATTTTCGAAAACTGATTACAAAATCGATTGGCTAATCGATTTTGTCAATTTGGCCAAGTCCCTGTTTACC